>NW_009921260.1:196839-202824 GCF_000696875.1 Nestor notabilis | reverse complement strand
CCCCTGGTGCCCACCTTGTCCTTGACCCCTGCCGGGGAGGGGGCAGCCACAGCTTCTCTGGGCACCCTGTGCCAGTGTCTCAGCACCCTCACAGGGAAGAGCTTCTGCCTCAGAGCTCATCTCAATCTCCCCTCTAGCAGGTTCAAGCCATTCCCCTTGTCCTGTCCCTACATCCCTTCTCCAAAGCCCCTCTCCAGGTTTCCTGGAGCCCCTTTAGGCACTGGAGCTGCTCTAAGGTGTCCCCTTCAGGAGCCTTCTCTTCTCCAGCTGCCCCAGCCCAGCTCTCTCAGCCTGGCTCCAGAGCAGAGCTGCTCCAGCCCTCGCAGCAGCTCTGTGACCTTCTCTGGCCTCGCTCCAACAGCTCCACGTCCCTCCTGTGCTGTTCCCCAGAGCTGGATCAGGGTTGCAGGGGGGGTCTCCCCAGAGCACAGCAGAGGGGCAGGATCCCCTCCCTCGACCTCACTGGACTCTAGGTATCTAGTTTCTGTTATACCCTTGTCCAACAGTCTCTTACATATTGATGAGTCTTTGTTGGCTGTTACTGGTTTCCTTATCACCCAAATGTATACACAAGTGGTTTGTCTACTGTGTACTACCGCTTTGAGGAGGAATTTTAAGTTAAGCCAACTGGTCTATAATTAGCTGGCTTTTTTTCCCTCTTTTTTGACAGGTACTACATTTGCCTTTGTGCATTTTCTAGATTCTCCTCAGTCCTCTTAAGTTCTAGTCAAAGAAAACACAAGTTCTGAAAATGTTATCAGGTCCAGCAAAGTTACAGACATCTGACTTTTGTAGCTGTGTTCAACTATTATTTTTTCCCCTCCTTTTACCTGTTATCATAATACAGTTTTCTTACCAGCTTCTGTAGTATTACTTCTCTACTGCAGTGCAGTGATTTTATGACAGCTTTTATAGCCTTTAGTTATTTCTGTGCCACTTGCCCTTCTGCTTTCGGTCTTCTCCTGCCCCTCCTATATTTTTGAGCTCACTTAAACAATATGGTCCAGTTTCACCACCACCTTGAGACTTGCACATGAGCTCACTGAAGAATGTCTGATTCAGGTCTTTGTTTCTCACTTCTACCCATTCCCTGTGCTATAAAAGTTTGCTTTAAAGCACTGCAAGATTTCTAGAACTGCTGCTGTGTTCTGCGTGGTTTCACGTGACACATTATCTGCCAGTCACTTGAACCCTCTGAAATCTGCTTTTTCAGAGGTCCATTGTTCTTGCTGTTCTTCCATGGGTTGAGAACTTTACCACTTCATAGTTGCTATCCTTCAAAACAGTTTCAGTTTTCATATTGTCAATCACTTCCACTTCATTTGGCCAAGTTAAAACTAAATCACAGACTGGTTTGGGTTGGAAGGGACCTTAAAGCTCATCTGTTCCAACCCCTTGGTTGCCTTTCTCCTCTTGTATCAAAAAATCATTCCTAATATATTTTTGTCAAGCCTTTTTGAACAGTTGGTGATGTCTTATATTACTTTTCCAACAAGTGGTGATCCTATCACTGTGGTTACCCAAGCGTCTGTCACCTGGGTTAGAAATATTTCTGTATGATTAATCTCTGTCCAGAGGTAAGAACCTGCAAAAAATGGAAAACATGAGTGTGCTTGTACAAGAAATATGGTTAGCAGGGATGTAACAGGCCATGTAATCAGGGTTGTTCCCCTCTCACCTTTCCAGAGCTGTTGAAGTTGCCCAGAATGGGGAATACTTTCTGCTAAGCTGCAAAGCATTTGGATAGGGCATAAGACATCATTAGGCAATGAATTAGGGGAGAACTTGCCTCCTAGAGGTGAAATCCAAACCACATTTGCCCTCCAATGAACAAATCCCAAATTTATTAATTTGGGGTTAATCCCAAAAATTTTAATAAATTTTAATATATCCCAAACCCCATATGTTTTAATACAGCAAACACTATCAGCGTCTAGAACTGTTTTTCTACTTATGTGGTTCATCTATGGGTTAGAATAAGAAGGTAATTTAGCTCTAAGTGAGGATGGAGTGACTGATGGCCTTTGCTTACTACTATCCAGTTAGACTTCCAAACCAGAACAGAGAGGCTTAACTGAATACGAATGAGAGGGAATGCCTTGGAAATGGTGGGGGATTGGAAACATCTTTTCTGTTCCAGTACTAGCACAGGTTCATTAATATACATTTATCTCTCACTCTTTGATCTGATTGCTGTTTAATTTCTTGGGTTCCTTCCAGAAGGAGCTTGTGCCTTCTGTCTCCATCTCACTACCTCATCTCGCTGGAGAGGAGCACCTAATTAAATTGCATGTTCCAACCCAAGAACAACCTCTGGTTTTGGCTGCCACTTCATGCAACCACAGCGAGAGGGTGAGGGGGAGTCGGGAGGAAACAGTGATTCAGGCAGATGTTACAACATTCTGAAGAAGAGGAAAAAAAATGGGAACAAGTTCTCCTTCTGTAATTATTGCAGCATTGCTTAATATCTCACTTTTCGGGGGGGGAGGGAGGAGAGGCTTACAGCAAGCTATAGAGTACCTGGGGCTTTGATTTCAGGTTAAAGATGAACGTCCTTCTCGAGCACAGATTTCTCTGTGCTTTCACAAGGCACAAAAATGATAGAGGCAGAAAATTTAAGGTTAAATGAAGGATGCTTCAGACTACTTCAGAACATCATAGATATTGAGCTCTGATTTCACCTTTTCCTTCACATAATGGTCCTGGTGTGCTCTTTGATCCTCTGGCAGCCAGGAAGTGCACCCATTGCTGCTTGTTAAAGTGACATGTTAGTGTAATTACAGGAACTTCATTCCAATTCTTGTCTGAGAAATAACGAACAGTGAGTTTAGGGAAAACCTGACTCATAAGAGACCTTAAGAAATGTGGGGTTTTGAAGCTCTGTTATGTACCTTTAATCTTTCTGCACATTACAGGGTGACAGGATTTTCTGGGAATGGGCAGGATTGTTAAAGCACTGTATGGAGATCAGCTGCAAAATGACTACTTTTATCATAACCCCTCAAAGAGATCTCTCTTCATGCTGTTGGGAGATAAGCGTAGGTTGTACCTGGGAACTTAAATGCTAATTGTGTTTAGGAATCACTTCTAAAACTGCTGCTTTTTCTGTTCCTAGGGAGGAAAGAAGGGAAGAGGGTAGAATCGTGGCTCCACTGAATGGTGACTGAGCTAATTCACAAAACATGTTATTAAACTGTGTGTAAAGACATTTTTCCGTGTTTTTTAATAGATTCCTCCAGTTTACAAAACACACTTTGTTTAGAAACAGCTGCAGTTGCACAAGAACCTGCTTTGCCCACCCACATGGTTGAAAACACAAAGATACTGAAAATGAGGGAATTCATCATTTTTTGCTGCTTTCAAAATACCTCCTGAGGTCCCCGTTTCCTTTGCTTGCAGCAGATACCAGAAAGCAAATGTGTATCCTGCTGTCAGCCAATATGCACAGATTTCCTTGGTACTGTGGTGAGTGACGCTGCTCTGAAAGTGGGTTGAGAGGTTTTCTCACAACTGACAGTGCCTGTTTGCAGGTCTCTTGCACTTTTGAATCTGGGTCATGGGCAACAAATGTGCCTGTTGTGGCTGCTCAGTTAAGGTTTGGTGCCTGTGTAGCTTTGTGCTCTCCATAGGTGTGATGAATGAGGTGTGTAGGATACGTGGACAGCCTTTAAAAAGAAGATATTATAAAAAGTAAAAGGTTGGTCACCTTGTAGTGTAGGAGATCAAGGATTAAGAAAATGGTGTGCTCATTCTACCTGTCTAGAAGCTTTACGAGACAGTAGCCCAGCAGCCTGGCCTCACTGAGCTGCTTTGTCTCAGCCTGATGTCTTGAACATGACTTACCAACACAGTCCCTTTGCTCTCTAGAGAAACGTTTGCTGTTCTTAGGTTCTTAGCTCTGACAGAATGCATCCTCACGTTCCCAGGAGCAAGGCAGGTTTGCCAGTAACTAACAGAGTCTGCTGCATCCTGTGACAGCTTTGCTGGAGGCATAATCTTTTTGCTCACTTTTGCTTCCTTTACTTTGCAATTAATTCTGATCATGAGATTTTCAGTGCCACAATAGAGCATTCAAAGTGAAGGTTAGCTATTGGGAAATTTAAGCTATTGGGAAATTCCCCCCCTACTTTTCCAGTCTGGCTGGATGAGATTGCCAGGATCTCTGTGCAAATTCTTCCCTTTGGATTTTTGTGGCTGTCCCAGAAGCAGGTTTTGCTCCTGTTTGTGCTCTGCTATCCTGGGCAGAGGGAAGGAAACTGCATACTGAAGCCTACTTTTGATGAAAGAAGCAGCGTCTACAACAGCTAAATATCCTCTGTGGGCCTCTATGACTGTCAGGAAAAAAATCAGTGTGTTTTCTCATGAAAATTCTACTTCAGGCATGTGCAACATGAACAGTGCTTTTGCTCCCGTTCTTCTCTTGTGCCACCATGCCATCTGAAGAGCTTAATGAGGCTCAAGTAAGCAGGAGGCTGAGAGATGTGGCTGTCAGTATCCCCATAGGTGGAGTGGGGTCTTCTGCCAGCAGTGGCAGCAGGGAAGGAGAGTGTTGTCTATTCAACTACCTGCTGGAGGGGTTACGTGCACGTATCCTGGGAGCAGTGATATTTTTTACTTGTAAGTTGTCCATGACACCTTTACTGCAAACACTGTGTAAATGCTGTGAGCCCTCTGCAGGTCTCAGCATCTCCCCAGGAGCAGCGTCGCCTGCTGAAGGTGAGAGCTGGTGCCTGCCTTTGACCTACTTCTGAAACTTGTGTCTAGAAATCCATCCCATAGTATTCACTCCCCTGGAGCAGACTCCAAGTACAATGTCACTACACATAAAAAAGGCTACTAGGGAAGGGAGGAAATACCGAATAGCTGATGTTAATGCATGATGCAAAGTGCCATGTGCCACAGGAACTTAAGTATTCTGTGTGGGGACTCAACTTGGTGCTTCCAGGCACAGCAGCAGCACCAGCCAGTGCGCAGGCTGAAGGAGCTACATGAGGTTGTAAAGGATAATACGTTCTAACCTCTATAGATAGACTGGAAATCATAAAGAGGCAGCTGATGGTGCTGTGGAGGTTACAGACTCCTGCTAGTTAGGGAAAAGCTTGAATTAGGTTTTGCGGGAACAGACAAGGAGCTGCTTCATCCAAGAGCTTAATTGGCTGAAAAATAGAGGAGAGGAAGAGTGAAAGTCCCTGGCCAGTTGGGGAACATTCAAAGTGTAGGATATCTTAAAGTGGTACCTTCTCAATTTATGTCAGATAAGAGAGCTGAAATCCTGCATGAATAGCTATGACTACCGTCAGTCTGCCATCAGATGATGGGGTCCTCCTTGGGTGGTTATACCTACTGAATGTCAGCAATGCCATCAGTTAATTATTACAGTGGTATCAAAAGGTTTTAGAATTTAAAACCCATGAAAACCACAACTATTGAGCAGTGTGTGTGCAACATGCAAGTTCTTTGGTACAGGGAGATGAACCCTGAATGATCCTTTTGTTTTCTACCTTCTGTCTAAGGTCTCCATAAAAAAAACCACACCAAAGTACTAACAGCAGCAAGAAAGCATGAAGTTGCAGTCAATGGCTTGATGGAACAGCTATGCTTAACTGTTTTCTGAGAGCAAACTGGCAAAGGAAAAACAGCACTGAGACTGTTTGCAAGGTGTAATAAACACTTTCTGTTGATGCACTGACTTAGAGTTTATTTGAGGTTTTTTATGTCACTACAATAGAAACCCTGATCAGCCATGTCTCTACAACAGGGAACTACTCATTACAAGCAAGACAGTACAAATATAGAAGGTAATTTCTCCCAGGTCTTGAGAGCAAGACAAGTGGCTTGCAGGGAATCAGGGGAGAGGGGGCAGCCCAATTTTCCTGGTTTTCTTTCCTCCTTGTTCACGTGAAGCAAATAATAGGGCAAAGTCCTTCAGCTGTAATTCTAGGTGGATGAGTATCCTCTGTTACATGGAGGACAGCGGCAACTATG
>NW_009921260.1:104473-196808 GCF_000696875.1 Nestor notabilis | reverse complement strand
TCGTGTTCTTTGAAGCTTAAAACCCCTCCAACAGAACTGTTGGCCACAAAGGACAATTTGAGACCTGTTCATACTTTTATTTTGGGTGCAAGATGTAGAAATAATTTGTAATTTCATGCTTTAGAATTCTATACACTTCAAATCACAAGGCATTTAGAACCATGCCTGTATTTTGTGCTTACAGCAAACAGATGTGAGATTGCACTCCCACTCCAGGATAAGCAGAGCAAGCAGCGAGCAGTGCACTGCATTTCGGTACCTTTTCAGGTTTTAGAGGACCTAAAGGGGCTCTATGGACATTTTTAGCTGGCCAAATTGGTCATCTTCTGTGACCTACTTCTCATCAAGGAAGAACAAGTTCTTATCTATACAGGTAATAGCCTGTGATCTACGCTCACATTTTCAATCTAGCTGCCGCTGCTGAGGCAAGGCTGACAGTAATAACATAAAGCAGTCTTAGCTGGTGTTCCTAAGCTTCACTTCCATGACATTTTATCCTTACTAGTGTTGCTCTGTCCCTTTTCCCTAGTAATTTTTACACAAATAACTAACATTAGTCACATTCCAAATAAGAGTTAGTCTTGGGTAAAATTTTGCAAGGGTTGGGGGGATGGTGGTGTCAATAGGTAGGAAGGAGATACCTAAATTAGCTGGTTCTCAGCTCTGATTCTGCTCCAGCTGGCTCAGGTCAGTGAGATGCTGGTTTATGGAGGGTACGTGGAGATACCGTCATTAAGTTGTGCGGATGTAAGAATACAAAGGGGACAGTGCTTCAGAAAGGGGCTACAAGAAACCTGGAGAGGGGTTTTGGACAAGGGCCTGGAGGGACAGGACAAGGGGAATGGCTTTAACTTGCCAGAGGGTAGATTAAGATGAGCTCTGAGGCAGAAGCTCTTCCCTGTGAGGGTGCTGAGGCGCTGGCACAGGGTGCCCAGAGAAGCTGTGGCTGCCCCATCCCTGGCAGTGTTCAAGGCCAGGTTGGACAGAGGGGCTTGGAGCAACCTGCTCTAGTGGAAGGTGTCCCTGCCCATGGCAGGGGGTTGGGACTGGATGAGCTTTAAGGTCCCTTCCAACAAAAACCACTCTGGGATTCAACGTATTTGGTGGTTGGTTTTTCCTGTTGTTGGCATGTTTTAACAATTATTTAATTCCCCGTTAATTAACTTTGTTTCAGACTACTTTATTACTTCTGATAGGCCTAATGTTGTGAGTGGTTTTGAGCAGCAGTCTCCTGGTCCGGCAGCCACAGGTGTATGTGATTTTCTACTGCTTCACATGTACCATGCGAAGAACTCGGAAGGTTTTTGCCCTGTTCTGGTTTGCAGTCTCACATGGCAAATGTTTTTTTGCTGCATTCCAGAAGGATCATTAATAGCTCTGAAACTACTTTTATGTGTTGGAACAAATCTAGTTGTTACTTTGCCTTTTTCAGCTGGAGTTACCTACAAATAGTGTAGTGCTTGTTTGCTTCAGAATATATGTATCTGTTTCAGAGATTGCGCTTATTTGCAATCCCAGATTTGTACACAGTTGATTATTTCCTACCTGAATAGGAATCATCTCAGGCCCTATTACAGATGCATTTTTTATTGCCAAACAGTGTGCATCTGTAAATGTTATCAGTGAATAGTTGTACACAGGCTTTAATGTTTTCTTTTTGCAAGGAGAGTGGTCCAGCAATGCCTGTGTGTGTTGTACACCCAGTATCAGTGTGAGCAGACGCCATATCGCTTCCCAGCTTTAGGAAAAGCTTTTGCTCTTTGCTAACTAGTTGCTTTGGTGGCACTGGATTGCTTTCTGTAAATTCAGACTGTGTTTCTGTCAGTACTGTGTTGGCTGCTGAAAGTACAGTTTGCTGGAGTTCTCATTTAAAGAGGCAAGTCTGAACATCTAACACATAAAATTGGCAGATAAATGTTTAAGTGGCTTACTGGGAAGTAGCCATATCCCCTATATCCAGGGGTTTAAGTTATAGTTTTTATTCACTTCTTTTGTTTTCTTCAAACAAGGGAGGGTAACTACTGAAGGTCCTGTCAACCTCTGAATTGCAAAGACCTAGTTGCAATATCCTTTCTTCTTATTCTGGGCAAGTGGTAGGCATTAGAGAAAGTAAGGAACTGTTCTCTCTGTCCTTTCTATTCTAGTTATTGCAGGAGCTGGATCATTTGACTGAAATGGGGTATGTGCTTCATGGAGCTAAATCTTCTGGTTACAGCTATTATGGAGGAGGCAATGGGGCAGCTGAGAAGTTGTGGATGAATTGAACAGCATGGAATCACTGCACTGTGAAGCAAACCTGCATGTGTCTCCTTGCCCTCTGATAACGTATTTAGGCAATTGAATTTGAGACACCGGATAACGAATGGAATAGTTTGGTTTTGCGTAAATGCTCCAAATGAAAACTGCTACTTTCTGCGTCATTCCTGATGTGCTACTGGTAGCAGTGCTCCATTCCGTGGTCAGTTAAGGCTGGAAATTGAGGTTACTTGGGTTGTCTGTATTTTCTGCAGTGTTATATGAAATTTTCTCCTAACTACTGGCTGTGCCTCAGGGTCTGTTCAGGTCTACAAGGGTTTAGGATTGGGATTTGGTTTGCTGTTTGTAAAACAGATCAGGAAAACAGCTGAGGATGATACCTGTATGTGGATGTTGCACTGTTGAACAGAAGGACTGAGATTTTTACTGAGACCTCTCCTGTGGAGGATGTCGAAACAGTACAGCTCACATGAAAGAGAAATTAATTTTCTTTGCCTATGTGAGGTTGTTTCTCTTCCTGTTTGTCTCTGTGGAGAACGCTACACAGGAGAAAATGGTCCAAAGTAATAATTTAGGATCATTTTGAGCTGCTGTAAGTACCTGGTGCTTCCAGTAAGAGCACTTTTGTAATATTAAGGCTGGCAGCACTTTATACATGGGAAAAGAAAGCACACAAATCCCAAATGTCACAAGCACCAGAATGCTCTCTTTTCCCAGGAGTTAATCCTGCACATACATAGAGTTTGCCTTGTGGTTTAAGACAAACTTAGGGTTTCTCACTTGAGTATTATATTTTCATTGTCACTTCCACTCAGCAGCTGAACCAGCTGATCCTGATTCCTTCAGTTTGGTTTCCCAATTCCTTGTAGCTGCAGGAGGTTTGAATGTTGATTTTCTGAATATTGACAAATTTTGCAAGTGTTTCAGGTAAAAAACAATAGATTTTGTAACTCCTGAGTCCAGAAAAGCTTTACTGGCTTAAAGGCTTTGTAAAAATCATTAAGAACTAGGATTTGATCTGCACTTGCATTTGTAGCATGTGTGGGGCACAGCCGTTAGTACAGAATCGTCAAGGAAAGTTCAATGTGTAAGAACCTCTGAGCATTCATCAGTGTTATTTACGGCTGGCTGGTTGTTTCTCTCTTGCGCTGTTGCTGCTTTGTGTATTGTAACATGTCTCAAGTTGTGTCGGGAAGATTTAAGCTGGATGTTAGGAAAAAATTTCTTCACCAAAAGGGTTGTCAGGCACTGGAACAGGCTGCCCAGGGAATGGGTTGTGTCACTGTCTTTGGAGGTGTTTAAAAGATGTGTAGATGTGGCAAGGGATGTAGTTTAGTGGTGGACAGTGCTGGGGAATGGCTGGACTCAATTCGAAAGGTCTTTTCCAACCTAAATGATTCTCTGACACTGGCAATCCCAGGAGCAGGAGAAATAGCTAAAACCACAATAGTCAGTTGTGTGTCAGGAGCAATGTGTTCTTGGAGCTGCTGTTTGTGTAGGTATGAATCTATCCTTTCACAGGATACCCCCAGCCCTGGCCCTTCAGAATCTCTTCAGGTGTTGTGCTGCTCCAAGCTCCCATGAAGGACATGCCATATGGATACTGCAGTTTTTCTTAACTACCAGGAGAACAAAGAAATTTCTCTGCAGAATGAGTTGTGCAGCTTTTCTCCAAGAGACAACGAAGTCTCCTTGTAGTGCTCTGGCTCAGGTTATCCATCTATAAAGAAGAACTCACATCTCAAAACCACTTAGGTGGATTGATCCAGCCTCTACAAACCAGAAAAAGCAGATTTGCTGAGATGTTTGGAGACATAGCAAAATGGTGACACTTTGATTTGTGGGAAAGCATGAGAAAAATGGTGAGTTTTCTATTTCCGCACTATTTGTGGAATTCCTCTGCTCAGCCTGACAAACAGTGGCTACAGCTATCACTTTCTGTGATGGAAAGCAGACACATATCCATCTTAACCTCTGGGGGGAACTGATGCTGTTTAATTTGAAAGGCAGTTTAAAGGCACTTGTATTCCTCTAAAACAATCAGTCTCTGAGGAATTCTTGAATTACAAGATCAAGTCATTGCTTGAATGCACCGAGCATGAGGATATGCCGTGGGAAGCAAAAGCTGCTTGTGTTCCTGCACTGTGTAAAGGGAGAAGAAATCCTGGCTGTCCTAATTGCAGCTCATAACAGGGGAAGATGATCCATATTCCTGATAGCCACAGCTTTTCTGTGCATGTGGTGGCAGGAATGAAGCACCAGGCGGGAATGGCTGTGGTTATTTCCCCATGTAGCTTGTTTTTCCAGATGCCACTGGCAGCTGCAGGTGGTGGCTGCATGCAGTCAGCAACTCTGGAAACTGCAGCAAACCAAATGGATGATTTCTGTCATGCTGTTTCTTTTCCTCCCAGCACCCTATGATGCTCTGTCTCCAGAGTGCTGCTTGCTATCAGCAGCTGCTGGCTGCAAGTCTTATCAAGCCTTTAGTATTTTCAATTCAAGCATCTTTTGATATTTAAGGTCTTTACTAAATAAAAAGAGTACCAGATGCTTCACATGGGGTGGGACATGGAGAAAAGAGCACAGGAATTTTAAGCGAGCAAGTGCTGTGTATTTAAACAAAGGACAGCTGCATCTGAGACAGCACTATGAGGCATCTTTAGGAAATTCATGTTTCTCTCTGTTATGTTCCCCTGTAGTCCCAAATGTTTCTACAGTCAGTCTGTAAATGCACAGCAAAGAGGTCCTTGTGGACTAGCTGTGTTCCTGGTGGCTGCTTTGCTTTTAAGTTACTATCGAGTAGGGTCAGTGTAAGATTCTGTGGGCAGGTGCACGAGCAGTAATTGCAGTTTGTTCAGGTTTTTCCACTGAAACAGCTCTACCATTCCAATTGTTTGTGTGGAAGGGTATTGCTGCTCCGCTGCTGCTGGAGTCATGAGGGTGGTAAAAGTGCCAGGAGATGGTGTAATGTTTACAGAATGGGACAGAATGGAGTTGGGCAGTGCTGGGTTCTGTTTTACGGGTTGGCAATTGTTTAACACCTTACTCGAAATGCTGGAAAGATCTTCATACTTAGCAATTTCTTTAAAAAGCAACTTCCCAAGGCATTTAGTGACATTTCTGCTTGTGAAACTCTTAAAAGTTTGCAGGACTTGCAGGAACTATTGTGCAATGTCCCAACAGGTTCAAGTCCCAGCATTTTATTTACGCTGTGGTATGACGGTAGTTGGAACTAGGGGTCATTTTTGTATAGAGTCATGAAAAATCACTCTAGCTGAGTTTATTCTGTTGTTGTCCTCCCTCCTTTCCCTCATCCTCCCGAGTTGTTATAATTGCTCAGGAAGATCTGAGTTTTGCTCATTAAAGAAGAAACAGAAGGGAAGGATCTGCACAGGAAAGAGCAGCAAGTTAGCTTTTGGGTCCACGCAGAAGCCCACACAAACACTTGAATGGAACAGCAGTGTGGGTGGGAAGGGTGTTTAATGCTGATGAGAGCTCTGGGATGCTTTTATACAAGTAAGTAGGGAAGGAGGAAGAGGGGAAGCTCACATTGTAGCGTGTGGTTTTGCTGTCCTTTCCACCCACAGCCCTAGAAGATTTACCAAATGAGCTCCCCTCCCCTCCAAAAATACAAGTTTTAGTATGACCACTTGTATTGCAGGAAAATGGAAATTAATCCCTTGCTTTCACTAAGGTGTTTGTACAGTGAGAACAGTTGCTCATTTACACCAGTGCGAAGGCCACTAAGCTGCAAACTTCTCACCACGGAATCCCAGACTGGTTTGGGTTGAAGGGACCTTAAAGCTTCCAATCCCCTGCCACGAGCAGGGACACATTCCACTAGAGCAGGTTGCTCCAAGCCCCTGTGTCCAACCTGGCCTTAAACACTGCCAGGGATGGGGTGTTTTTCTCCATTCCTGATTCTATTGCTTTTAACTGAAATTTTCAGCTCCATAAACTAAAGTGGCAATTTTTAAGGTTGGGGCTTTTTTTCCACCTAGGATGGTCAGTTAAAAGGGACAGTGGGATGCAAAAGCACAATTGCTCCTAATTCTGCTACTATTTCTTGTTTTGATTTCTGTGTGATGCTACTAGTACTAGAAAAAACATGGAAGAGTCTGGAAGGTGAAACCTAGGGCTGTCAGTGCTGGTGAGAGGTGAAAGGAGGAGAGAAGATACAGGCTGTAGTGAGTTTAGTGTAATGGAGAGGGAAAGGACAGACATTACTGTTGTTTCAGTGGTGGGTAATTCCTTCAGGCAGTACTAGTTCAACTCAGTTTTAAAAAGTTGTATTAAAATCATACTTCAGAAATTCCACTATTAGAGGCCAGTTCTGAAGTTAAGCCACATTTTCCTAATACATTAAGCAGCCATCAAAGGAGGTCTTCAAACTGTCTGGTCTCTCCATGTGTATGTCCTGCTCCTAATGTCCTTGGCTACTTTTGTTGTTTGCCTTGTTAATTTTTCCTGGTATGTAGTGTTAGGGAGGTCTGCAAACAAGCACAAATGAAGCCTGTTACTAATTAAGTTTCTCACAGCTAAGTGAAAAGCATTGCTTTTACTACAGCATTATGTTTAATGCCACATAATTCTATCAAAAGATCTAAAAAGTAACACTTAAAAGGCTTTTTCACATAGTGTAAACTGATGATGACTATTGACCAAAAGCATGGTTTTTTCCAGAAATACAGCTTTGCCCTCTGGAAGAGAAATCTGGTTACTCTTCTATTTAGGCTTTTTTTCTAAGATAGAGTTTGAAGGGGAAATGACTAATCTGCTATTTGATAGATCTTATCCATGAATTTATGTGGTTTCCTAAGGGGGCATATGAATTCTCTGATGACACATCTGTCCCAGGATTCTGCGTTGTGAAAGTGCTTCCAACATCGTTTGCCTTTCAGGGAATTTTAAACTTAAATTGTAAGTGAAAGCTTTATAGTCACAGGCATTAGAAGTTTGCTCACTCGTGAATGCAAACATGACAGCAGAGTGTACGTGTGAATACACTCTTACATCAGAAAATGAACTGCCATGTTCTGCAGTTGTCCTCTGTGTACTAAGTGTGAGCAGAGCTGCAGGTTCTACCAAACCGAAGGCTTATTGTCTTCTTGCTGCTTATGCTTGTTATAGGAGCATCAAATGAATTTGAGACGTCACCTGCAAGGGAGCTTTTGAGTTTGCAAAAAACCAGAAATGGACAAGGAACACCTACAAATGGAAATGTGTGATTTCCTTCCTAGGTCAAATAAGTCTGTTTGAAGTAGGAGTAAATGAATGATACAGGATCATAGTATTTGAATTCTTTGAACACAGTTTCATACCTCAGGGAGAAAAAAAAAGAAACAGCAACTCTTTCCTCAAAAGCAGCATTTGCCTTGAAACTTCCAGTTTGTTGCTGTATGGTGAACATTTGAGACCTCGTACAGTAGAACATCCCTGGTGTACTCAGTCTCTCTTCAGACATGGAAGGATAAAGGTGGTAGTGGTATGAACTTGGTTAGTCAAGCTTTTGCTACGGCTTTTGCATCTTTCAGGCAGACCAAGTGTGTTACTTAAGTGAGAATATTCCCATGATATTTTGGAAGAGTAATTAAAATACCTAATGACCTGAATTAGGTAAAGTCTACTTAGTCCTATGTGAAGAAGGGACATACACGAGTCTTAAGAGCTGACCTTTTTTTCCCCCTTAATCTGGAGTTGTCAGTGTCTACATTCTGCCTCCCTCTGCCATGAAATAATCCAGTCAAAAGTAAACCAAGTAGACACTTGGAGCCTTGTATTTAAAAACCTGACACCTTCAGGAACGAGACTGGCTTTTGCTGGTGGGCAGCCAAATTTAAATTGGGTGAATCAATAGCAACTGCTTTTTTACCCATCTAGAAAGCAGCAGGTACAAGCTTGGTGGGTCAGTATTCTAAAATGGGAAATTAAGGTACTACCCAGAGATTTTGTTGTTAAAAGTACAGTATGCACTACCCCTTTGAATTTCACCAATCTAAATGTTACAGATTGGGATTAAATATTGGGGTGTAACTGCAAAGATGAGATACTCTAGCATTTGCACATAACGCTTGACTGGTTACCAGAGATCTTACCCTACTACTGCCTGTAACACCAGGAGAGGAATGTAACCTAAAAAGGAATAAAAGATACATTCAGATGACTTGGGCATCATTTATGGCCAGTGCAGAATTTCAGTATCTCTAGTAGTTGACTACCAAGAAATCCTGCATGACTCTGTTTTAACAAATGACTTAAACACATGGTATAAATGTGAGGTTGTAACTTGTGCCTGTGAACTGTACTCAGACAGTGGTTAGTATATATAATAGCTTAAGTGTTCATGAAGGACACAAAGCTCATTAAAAACAGGTGAAGGATTTTGGTCTGTTTTAGAAAAATCACATATTTAAGGATAGAATTATGTGACCTTTGTAAGAGCCTAGAAATACACTAAGCTAACTGAAAAATCATACAATACATTAAATAAACAACCTAACTTTCCTGGTAGACACACTTATTATGTATGGAATCTCTTCTTTTTGAGAAAACCATAAATGACTAAGGGTAGTTGGAAGTGATGTGGGGGTTTAGTTTTTCTGAGCAGTCTTGCAGGAGATACTCAGTTTGCTCTCTGGAGCGACAGCTCTTCCACTCAAATATAAAGGCACTGTGGACCAGTGGAAGGAAGCACATCATCATGCATAATTTATACTTCTCATTGAGACATTACTGTTTAAGCTGTAAGTATTTAAGTCTTGCTTGCACTAGTATAAGACATTCATTTGAAGAAACCTGAAATGTTTTAACAAGGAAAAGGTTGAACTTTTGAGCAGAAGGCTTCATTTCTGCAACACAGTTCCTCCTGTGATGACTGTTCTCACTCTTCTGTCTCAGGTATTTAACTATAACCTTTTAACTTGGGTGGTTCTGTTGTGAAGGGTTGTAGAGAAACAAAAAGAAGTATTATGATAATGTCCTCTGGGATTTAGCAAAATAACCTAAAAAAGACTTCAGTTATTTTTCTGTGCTTCATCAGTTCTGTTGCATATCTCGTAGATTGGATAGTACCACATTATTGTCCTATAAAACAAGGTACATGCCTAAGGTTTTCAACAAGTTTTCTGTGGCTTCTTCCTACCCACACACTCACCTGGTATCTTCAGGGAGTTGCCTATTGCCTGCCTCACATGCAAAACAGAGCAGTGACTGCTGTTGATGTACACGTTTCCTTAGCTAGTGAAGGAAAGCAAACAGCTACTACCAATCCAGGTGTAATGTAGAACAGCTGCCTGAATGTTACAGTTAGCAGAAAGAGGATAGGATTTCTTTCACTAGCTTTGTGTTTAAATATATTTATTTTTATCTGTATATAAAATTAAACTTTCAAAGCCAAGGTAAGAACCAGCTTTCTACACATAGTTTGCATCAGCAATATTGTGAAATTCTCCCAAGATTCAATGAGGAAAAAATCTAAGCTCATAGTAACTTATAAAGGTACTTATGAGTTACTAATTCTAGATTATTGATGCTTCATGTCAAAACAGGAACTTCAAATGTGAGCAAGCTTGTTAAATGAAGGGGTTTAGAGCAAGTGTACTTGTTCTTCTGTTTCTCATCATCACTTTCCTCGCTCAAATACTGTATCAATTTGACAGTACTGGAAATCAGATTCTATTTAATAACTGCCCAATTTAATCACTACCAGCACGCTAGTCCACTGACTCTATCTAAGACATTGAATCACGGTCAACACTTTGAATATCATAACATATGGAACTGGATGGATAGAAAATTAGTCCAAGCAGGTACAAATTTTTTCATTCACTACTGAATCTTGTAATATTGATTGCTAAAGCCAGACAGGTTTAACTGAAAGTCTAGAATTTTGGAAATGCACTCAAATACATCTGAAATGATACACTTTACAAGGGAATCAGTACCTGGATATACTGTTAACTAGATGATACTGAAAAATCAGTTGTGGGTTTGAGCTGCAGTGGTAGGGATGGACTGCTTTGTAAAAGGTAGCGTAGTAGCTCTAACTCAGGTTTTGTAATGTTATTATGGAAGAAGTGTGTTTAAATGGGTGAGTCTAGGACTACCCTAACAAGGAATTGGCTAAATACTGTCAATCACACACAGTTGGTGGAGGATACAATTATAAGATGGGAGGAATTAGGACTTTGAAATGTGATGAAATGTTTTAGAATGGGATGTAATTCAGCATTACCGAGTGCAAGGTCACGCATCTCAGCACCAATTAGTGTTTTGCTTTAAGATTAGAAATCAGTTGGAAATGACAAGAAGCTGTTGGAGCATTAATAGAAGGAGATGGAGCTGAGCCTCTGAGATTTGCTTCTGAAAAGAGAATGTGTTTCTGTGAGGTGGGTTGGTGAAATACGAATGTTACTATATAGATCAAAAATCATTTCATCTGGAGTATTCTGTACAGGGCAGGAACTCCTTCAGAAGAAAGATTAATTCAGCACATCACAGAAGTCAGACTTCTGCTAGAGTGAAACTGGTTTGCACAAACTGCTTCAGAGTTGAAGTATTTTCTTTTCCTAAACAGCAAGAGAGTTTCACTTTTACACTATCCTGTCCTTGCCACATGTCTTCCAGCCATCCTGGGAAAGATGTGACAAGATGATCCCTGGTGAGACTGGGATGAAAACACCAATGCCATGTTGTTGGTCATAGCTCTCTCAAGCATGCCCAGCTATTTTCTTCCTCATTCAATGTAGGTTAAAAGAAAATCAGATAACTTAGCTGATTATCTGCTAATAAATGCTGTAATTTTTACTTCAGGCGTACAGCTCATGCTGTCACCATGAGTATAGTGTTCCCTGTGGCTGCTGTCAACTCAAAGGAAAGAGAAGGTCACTTTTTAATAGTTCATATTTTCATTTTCTTATTTTCAGAGTGGTGTGTGATTAAATTCCTTGTTTGTGATAATACTCAGTCCATTAAAGAAGTGTCGTGGCAATTAGCTCTACATACATGAGAAATCTCACCGTGAAGATTGCACTGATGTGAGGAATGGGATCACTGAAGTATAACTGCTTTTAAAGTTAGTTGCATAACTAAATCAGGTCAAATGTGTTCAGTAAGTCAGTGCTGACACTTGTCCTGCAGCTGAATGCAGCTGATTTATGGCTGTATCATCTCTCTTTCTCTGAGGAAAGACTAGAGGGGAAAGAGGGAAATTTCATTAAAACAAAACCTGACCTATGCAGCTCTGGCACAAGCTTTATATTTGAAACCAAATCCGCTCACTTTGATTCTTTTTAGACTTTATGCTAATAAAATGATAACTGCTATTTAAATATTGCTTTTTTTTTTTTTTTAAAGTCCATATTAATTGTAGTCTCTGTTCTGGGAAATTCTAATAGTTTTTGCCACAGATTAATATTTTTAGATCTACTTAAATAACACCTTTATTTCCAGCTGGGACCTCATCATCGAGTTTCTATTCATTATCTAATCTTAAAATAGTCTTAAACTGTTAAAAATGCTGCAGTACAGTCAAGGACCACAATTTTGTCCTCCCTGTGAGACAGCGCCTTAGAAACCAAAAATACACACTGTTAATGGATAGCCTAGTGAGAAGTCTGTCTTGTCCCAAGGTGCAGAATGTGATTTACAGCAGTTGAGCCTCCTGGGTACAGCCTGACAGGCACACGTACTTCCATGGGAAAATTTAATGCAAGCCCTCTCTCAGACCTGGATTATCAGCACAGAGCTAATGCAGTCTCTGCAAACACAGTGGTGCTGTCCCATGGTTGTATGGCCTTGCATAAAGACAAGAACCCTCACTGTCCCTAGCTATCCCCATGATGGTAATAGCTAGCAGCTGTCAGAGCATGGCTAAATGTAGAAGTCATCACAGGAGTTTGTGGATTCCAGAATCCCAGACTGGTTTGGGTTGGCAGGGACCTTAAAGCTCATCCAGTTCCGCTCCCCTGCTACATGCAGGGACACGTTCCACTAGAGCAGGTTGCTCCAAGCCCCTGTGTCCAGCCTGTCCTTGAACACTGCCAGGGATGGGGCAGCCACAGCTTCTCTGGGCAACAAAAGCATGCATAGATCTGGAAATGCTTGGGCAGATCTACCAAAAAAGAGCAACCTGTATTAGTGAGGCTTGTCTAAGGCTGGGAAGGTGATTCAGGGACTATTCAGTGTGTGCTTATCCTGCTGTTGTGTCTTTTTCAAGTAGTATATAGCAGCTGCCTGACATGCTTCAGCCATTGCTTTATTTTTAAGGTGGCTGTGTGCAATGCTCTGTTGTCTTTCCCTTTGCCAGTCCCAGATACGTGCTGGTCAGGTAATTGAGAAAGGACTGGGGTAAAAAACAGATGGTCTCATGCCATAATTCTTCCAATAGGAACAACGAAGTGTGTAAATACCAAATGGTGATGCCTGATCAGCTTATTATATTATTGGTTTTACCTACATGCAGTATGCTAAGGCTCGCACCTGAGAGGTTTGATTGTCTCAGGTTGAAAGAGGGATCATAGGGCAAACACCAAAGAACAGTGCTTATGCTCCATCTTTCACATTTTTGGATGTAGTGCCTCATGTGTAGTTAATTGAGGTATCAATACAATTGCAGTTTAGTTCTAATTGGTAAGTATATTCAAATACCAATTCAGCTGATCAGAAACAGAATTAATTTGTGAATTACTTAATATCACAATCATAACCTTTTGAGAAATCAGATATTTAATGAACTGTATTCTTACAGATGATCTTAAAATGACAATGACCTGTATAAAACTGAACAACTAGTTCATTAAAACTTTACACTCAGTTGAGCTGCATAGCTGGAATCTTCAGGAGGATATATTCTCTGCTTCTGAGTGCCTGTGCTTTACCTGGGGGCTCTGGGAATGCACTACCTCTTAATGAAGTTTCCTATGGTGTTAAATACTGTATGCCAGCTATATTCACAAATACCCTTCTAGCTACCAAAATCCAAGTGGAAGGGTGTTTTATAGGGCCTGATGAGGATATGGATAAAGATGTATCATGCAGAAGATGTCTATCTAATTTATGGAGAGAGTGTGATTTGATGTCTAGCCTAAAGAGAAATCTTCTAAGCAAAGACAATTATCTTCTTAAATTGCTAGTAAGACCTTATTTCTAGAAGTGAATGACCAGTTTTGTGCATTTCAATTGCTCTGATGAGCCTAGACAATGTAGGAACAGCAATAGAAAGTTTGTCTGCAGTACTTCCAAAGTGTCTTGTTTTACACTTGTGTAGGCGTTAACAAAATCCTCCAAGGTTACTAAAAGGAAATATTGATGTACTGTCTGTTAAACTATTTCAAAGCATGTTTCAAATGTAGATGTTCAGAATCTGTCCTTCACTGGGTTATCTCTGTCTGTTTGGACAGCAACATGAGCATGGGGATAAAAAGCTAAGTATCTAGTTCACGTCTTAATGAACCAAGGGTTAAATGATGACAGAAACCATGGTTTATATGACAGAAAAGGGTTTCTTATTAGAATCTGGTCATTTGGTATCCTGAACAGTGATTACATTTAGATTCCTTCACCTTGTGCCTTTCAAGTCTCAGAAATGCTTTAAGCTTTTAATTCTGCCTGGCAGGGTTCAGGCTTGATGCTATTTTAAAGGAATAAGAACTAGAGAACTCAGAAAATCTTCCTTCAAAAACATTTTCTGTTGGAAATGTATTATTCTATGTTTCAGCCTCAAACTGGAGATGACAGATCCCAGAAATGGAAAAAACACCTTAGATGATGGAATATGGAATCTTTTGCTGTATTTTACAAGTAAATTTTGTATAACAAGGATAGTACTGCCTGAAATTGTTTTGAAATGAAGTCCATAGTGACCATAAAACATCGAAAATTAGTGCATTTTACACTTTGGAATTCCTCTAATGTTAAGAAACTCAGCAGGTATTGAACTGCCCTGTTGTTAGCAAGTAATTTCCCCACACCAGAGGATGGAGGGAAGCTGCCCTGTAGTGACTTCAGTGGGACTGTCTCAGCAAAATGTGCCTGATGGTCATATTTAGAGATTGCCTGTGATTGTCACTGGCTGCAGGTGGCTAAGGGTAGGTCAGAACAACACCCTGAGTGGGCAGATGTGTGTGATGCCTCCTTTTTAACAGAATACAAGCTGTCTTTAGAAAGAACTGTATTTCTGCTAATGTTGTCCTAAATTTCCTCTCCTTTTTCCTGTTGTCCCTCTTTAATACAGAGTTTAGAACACCACAGCTGCAGCTCTGCTAAATGCATGTTCTAGGTCAGCTACTGTAAGTGGAAGATTCATAGCTGTAATTAGAGAGGCACTTTTGCACATCTGCTTTACATAGCATAGTAGGAAATTTGGTTAAACAGAAAAGGAGCTCTATATATTTTCAAGAGCTCACATGTGCTATTAGGCAGGGATCTATTTATTCCTGGCACGTATTTACTCTGTGTTTTGCTCTTTGGGTAGAGAATTTACACAGAGGAGTCTGGAGGCTAAAAGCAAGCAAACCTTCCCGTCATTCCCATGTTTACAATGTGCTGCAGAGGACAGCAGGGTTCCAGTGCTCGCGCCACTTTACTGTGATTCTGAAAGGCATCCAGGAACATGAAGGGAGAAAATGTGTATGAGAAATGCAGAGATAAAATAAACATATATATATACACACACATAAAAAAGAATCAGGTACCAGATTGTTAAAATTGGAACCGCTAGCTGATTGTTAGTGCCTCAACTGTCAATCAAATGATCGAACTTTGCAAGGTCTTTTGCCTAGTCTAGTGTTCAGCCTCCTGTTTCCTGCTGCCCTCAGGGCATGTGAAAGCAGAGCAGCTGGCTAACCACTGTCATTTCTGAGCTTGACTTGCTCCTGACACATTGAATGAAGATCATGGTTTAACTGAAACCAATTTAAAATACGTGTTTTCAAACATCCTTGCCATTGCACTTTATATGTAATTTGAAGCAGTAACTGTGAGCAACAAGTAAGAGGGTATCTTGTAAGAAGAACTTCAGCATGAGAAATGCACAAACTTGTAGCTATAAGAATTGTTAGACCTCAATAAAAGTTATCTATAGAGCCACTCCCTGGGAGCAGCTACCAGTAAGCCCTTTATTAAATTTAACAAGACATACCATTGCAACACCCCTTGCAAGTTACTACCATTGTATCAGTCAATAGATTTTATTTGTTGATGATCAGTCCCAGATGATGTTTATCTTTTTAGATAGATTTATGTCATTTAACCAGCATATGGTTGAGATAGTATATATTAAGTATGCTAGCTCAAATATTGAGGAGCAGTCTTTGGAGACTGGCAAAATGCTGGAGCTTTAACTGCATATGGTGTTCTTTAGCAGCAATTTAAACAAAATATCAGCATTGTTCACCAAGAATCAACTGACCATGTTAGACTTTTCTACAAGAAAACATTTAAACTCTTGCTATTTCTTTTTGGAACCACTTGGAATACAGATGGGATGTGTGTGACAGCCATGTACCTTCTTGTCCTTATGCATACTGCGGGTAGCTTTCTATGAGCGCACAAGCAAGGTGTAGTCACTAGACCATGCTAGGTGTTAGGAGGGGGTTAGCTTTGCTAATGTGGTGGTGAAGCTTCAGAGTGCGCCAAGTGCAAACAGTTTCACAGAGGTCTTTGCAGACTGAATGGTGGGAATTTCTAAAAAGAACAAGGGACTTTCTCAAGTTCAGCATTGGTTTGATTGACTTCCTTTGGCTTCATTTGGGAAGACTGTTGAGCTAAGGGAAGTATTATGAAAATGCCAGCCCAATAAGCACTGAATTTCTTCTCTAAAATATGCCTGTTCTACTTACATTTGATTGTGACCATGTTTAATTTTATGCTGTTCACTGGCAATAAACTAAACTTCCTACCCCTACTTAAGTTTGTATTCATGTCTTTTGACTGTAAACTCCAAGAAAATATCTCAGCTAAAAGGAGATCCTTCGCCAAACCAGGAGCCCCAGCAGCACTAAAGGAACAGCAGCACAGGGAAAAGAGAAAGATCAGAAGACTTGTAGATGGTATTGGAATTCCTGAAATTGTATCTTCTGAGACAGAATTTTATTCATCACCAAAGATGAGTCAGTCAATGACTGCTTCTTGCTTACAGTTCAAGCACATAAAATTGAAGTTTGCACAAAAGCTTATTGAGGAAGATAGGTTTACTAATGGAATATAAAATAAGTGAGAAACAGCTATCTTCAGTTTTTTGCTGCTTTAGTGGATGGTAAAAGTAAAAGAAATACATCATTTCAACAACTGCAGCTTGAATAGGTATTTCATGTGACATTACCAAATGCTGAAATGAAATCAGTCAGGAGAGAGTTCTGACTGATCAAGACTCCGGTGTGATGGTTGATGCAGCATTTAGTGAAACTGCAGAAACGATGAATGCCCACAAACGTATTATACTGACAAATACAGCACATCTTCAACAACCACGGCTAATCATTTAGGAGGAATTTTTTGGAATACAGAATGGCATTATTTTAGGAGGAAAAAAAAGGCTTTGTAACTTAAGAAACGAATGGAAGCAAAGTAAGGCTTTATATTTAGACTACAAGAATAAAAGCAAGTAAGTGGTATAAATTTGCATTTTTAAAAGGGAACCTTAATTTCATTATCCTATGAATAAAGCAGGAGCCTGCTTCAAGGGTGGAAAACCACTAAACGACAGAATTAAAAAGGTTATTAGCTAGAATAATAAGAAAAGGTGGTGGAGAATGTCTGTTTAACAGTCTTCTATGGTTTTAAAGACCTGTGTTAATTTTACAAGTTTCGTTACACAGTCTGAAAGTCTGAAATCTCTTCATATAAATCCTGGTGTGTGTCAGCAGACAGAAACTAAACTGAACTTGCAAAGTTAGGATTCTTTGAAAGGTGCAGTGTGTTAACGGGCTTTGTTCCATAGCTTAAAAAATCCAATGAGATTATAGATATGTTAATAATGACACTTTTAAATAAAGCAATAAAATGTTAATATTGAGCTATTGAAATAGGAAAAAGATATTCCTGGTATTAAATAAAGGACAGACATTCTGGCAAGTGAAGTTAGATGAGTCATCCTAGAATTTGGACACATAAATTTAAACAAATGACATTTAGTGTTAGTTTTACTCCTAGGATACTTCAAAGTGCTTTCACTCATCCTTGGTGGATTATAAAGTACAGAATTAGTAATGAATGTATGAGCTGGTCCAGGGCTCAAATCATGAGACGTAGGTAAGCTGTTGCAGAGAGAAACCTCTAACAATGAATTTAAGAATGAAAAGTTAGTTTAACCTGACAAGTTTGGGAAATACAGATTAAACACTTGTTCCATATATATCAGGATCCTAGGCACAATGCTTGTTTTGCAGCGGAGTGCTTTCATGGGATTAGAAGATAACTGATAAACTTGGTCAGACTCTATTGCACATTTGGGACCAATAATTTCTGTGGAGAAGTATTGGAAGAAAAACTTATTACTTGGAGGATGTTTTGTCTTTAGGTGTTTCACCAGACAATGTTAGTCCTATTTGATCTCTTCTTTTCACAACATAAAGATACGTTATTGGTGACAGTCATGAAGACTACACAGGATCCCTTATGCAATGTCAGCAATATTTTGATGACAGCAAGGTTTCTATGAAATGAACATGCAACCATTGAATTTGTGCACGTGTTGCGTGTGTGCCTGGGAACTCTGCTCATAATCTGCTACAAAGTGCGTGGAAATAGATGTATAATGTTGTAATGTAGTGATAGGAGAAGGGGGAATGGTTTTAACCTGCCAGAGGGGAGATTGAGATAGGAACTTAGGCAGAAGTTCTTCCCTGTGGGTGTGCTGAGGCGCTGGCACAGGGTGCCCAGAGAAGCTGTGGCTGCCCCATCCCTGGCAGTGTTCAAGGCCAGGTTGGACACAGGGGCCTGGAGCAACCTGCTCTAGTGGAAGGTGTCCCTGCCCGTGGCAGGGGGTTGGAACTAGATGAGCTTTAAGGTCCCTTCCAAACCAGTCTGGGATTCTGTGAACCTGCAAAGATAACAATTTGACATGGTATACAAATTTGGAAAAGACTTCTAAAAGATCTGTACCAGTGTAATAGTCATCTTTAATAGGTTGATAGCACTTGAAATCACAGTGATACAAAAAATGCCAATCTTGAGCCTACTTTGGGACCATTATCATTTCCAGTTGAAATTAAGAGCTTTTCTGAGCTGCACTCCAGTTTTGTTTTTTATTTCCAAGGATTAACTTGATTTAGGAAGAAAAAAAAACAAGCTACATACATATTTTTTAATCCTGAAGTGATATTCATCAGTGTAGTTTAAAACAAACACACACTTTCTGTACCCCTCTACCCTGAATCTGAGAGATCTGATTGCCAGAACACAGAGCCCATGAGAAAGGAATGAAATTCAGTCAGTTCTAACAAGAACCAGACAATCAGTTACCGGTATCTCAGAGGATTTGCACCTTCTGGAGTGCAAACAAAACTTTCTCTGCTTATATGTAAATCTAATAATAATGTGTTAAGAGTAAGATGGAAAGAAAAGAGATGGAGCAGTCCTGTGGCAGATGAGTCATGCCTTGTCAATGAGGACTGATACTTGCAGCAGAAACCAAATCACAAACAGGAATGTGTTTGAGGCACTAGAGAAATCACTGGTGTTTACTTCTAAACCCCAGAACATCTGGGTACCTGGAGAGAAGCACTTTTGTGAGTGCCAGAAGTGGGGAAGTCTGGTTTTCAGTGCATTTGTTGTTTCATGGTTGAGTGACTTATCTGAATTTGTTAGGCCTAAGATCAGCTCTTAAACAACTGACATCAGAAGATGTTACGAATGCTTTACTTTGGAGTTTATAACTTATTACACACTGGGGAATCCGTTTCTCAGTTTCTCTTGGTGTAGGTCCTTGAAGCGAGGCACAGATATTGATCAAAGATTTCCCTGCAGTTTGAGGAGTCATAGGACCTTTCTCTCCCTTGCAGAGTTTGAGTTTAAATACATGGTGAACATATGGTGCCCTTTGACTCAGTAAAGATAACTCCTTTTTCTGTGCAGAAACCTTTTCCCTGAAAATCTGGGAATACAGAATAAACAATTCAGTAAAATAATGAAGTACTGGTTGAAATGGGCCAGTAGTTAGAAAAGCAGGTTGATAATGTGATGGCAGCAGGATGATTTTCTGACAAATGAGATACCCATTTACTGTTGGCTCTTCTCAAGCTTCCCATCCTGTGCTGTGCAGATACCTGAGGCTATACAGATGCATTGCTTTTAGGGTGTCATGGCTGAAACTAATGATACCTCAAGTGACAAATTCAATCCCTCCATTTTTGTCCTTCTCTTTGGCATGATGTCTGCTGAGAGCTGAGGCTGTGGACAGTGCTCATTAGCAACAGGTCTGGTCTGGAGAATCTGGATCTGCTTTCTTGTTCAGCTTAGCATTTTCGGTTGCTTTTATGCGTATTTCTGACGTCTTCTGTCTTTATCTTTCTGCAAGGAGTAGAAAGCATATAAAGCACTAACTACTCTTCCTGGGGGAGGGAACCCCAATAGCCCTCGATTTATCCCATCTTAAACAAAGCAGCTCAACACAAACTTTACATGCACATTTTTATTCTCCTCTCCCTCCATAAGAATATGAAGTAAGACTTCTCAAGCATATACTGTGTGAAGTCTTACAGTCTGATAAAGTTATAAATGTGGTTTTAGATAATAAATCCCATAACAGAATTTATCCTAGTACGCCAAATGTATCTCTTACAGCCCTTGTAAGCAAGAATGTCTTTGGAAGAGATAAGAATGAATGATCAGAAACAGCAGTGTGTTAATTTCTGGAGTTTTATTGTTCCTAAATGCTACCTCATCATCACAGTATTTGTTTCTTTCTCTACTTGCCTCATATTTCTTGAGGCTAAGGTCTAAATTGATGAACTATATCTCAGCTCTCATGATAGTCTCAAAAGGGATGTTCCAGCATGCATTTCAAGTTTCTGTGCTGTTCCCTCTTCCCCTTTCTTAATAAATAAGGGAGAAAGGTAACTACTAATGTCCCAGAAAAAAAGGCCTGAAATGAGATAAATGAGACTGATGTGCTGTGCTGTGCTCTTTCTACCCCCTTCCCACGTTGGGAATGTTGTAAACACTCCATCAAGTTATGTTTGAATCAGTGCTGTTTTCTGTGTGTATTTAGAAGCACAATGAGGTTTCTCACGCAGTACGTTTCTTTATCTCTTTTGGAAGCATTGTTTTTTTTTAGATCTGTTGTGTCCGTGAGAGTTTGACATTGGATGACTTTATAAAACATTTTACTAATTGGATTTGTTAACATAAATAAATCAAACACTAATTGGGCTGTGCCCTGCCATTATTTTTGCTTACTGAATTAGATACTATGGCGTGAAGTTCTTTTTATCATATTTGTGCACTTATTTAAACACCCCCCTGGCGTACACTTCTGCAAATTCAATTATATATTCAAAGGAGGCATTCAATTTATGCAAGGCTGGTTTACATTTAATCCGGGGGCAAGTCTCAGTGACTGATGATAGGTCTGCTCAAGATTAATTAGCATCACTCAGATGAGCAGTAGCATTGTTACAAGCCTGCAGTGTAAAACAAGGGATATTTTATCCTTTCTATGTGAGCTGTTATTTGCTTCAATATGACCCTTTTCAGGAAGGGAAGAGCTTCTTGTTTGCGTTTCATTTTGTGAAGAGGGATCAACACCACATGCATTATCTAACAATATCAGTCATCTCCATTCCCTTTTCTTTTACCCCACTTAGCAGCTGCATTTGTCACTTTAATTTTCAGCCAAACATGGGAAACGCTCCAAGATCCCCATTTGCTTCCTAAAAATCCTCATTCTTGTTAATATATGAAGATATAGAACCCCATTTTGGCAAATGTGTAGGTGTTTTCATGTTCCTCAAACACCTTTGTGATACTGTGGCTAAAATGATAATGTGCAAACCTGGTACCTGAATTCATTGAGTGGTATCTTTGTCTTCCAATTTGAGGATTGTTTTTTCTGTGTTAATGAATAGCTCTGTTCTATTGCCAAGCAGTTATGTTTCAGCAATGGATGATTTTGTGTTAGGAAGGATCTAACCCCTTCCCTCCTTCCCCTTTATGTTCTAGCATATTTAGGTATCCACCCTAGGTAGTGTGTCTTTGGAAATGCTGAATGTTAAGCTTATGAAAGTAACACGTCTGGTCAATTTCGGCTGCCAATTCATTTTACAGTTATTACCCCTGCTGAAGTGGATGATTAAAGTTAAGTTTAAACTGAAAATCACTAGCCATGAGTAGCTGCATTTTTAAGGATCTTGCAGCTAGGTGCCTGTGTAGCGAAGTGGATCACTCAATCCCATGAGTTGAGCATGGGGAGCACCCACGAAAGTGCAACTCGACATCAAATGCATCCTTACTCTGCGTTTCCTCACTAGCTTGCTTGGGAGTGTATTGTTCTAAGCACACACTTAAACATAAAAGCACTTTCATCTCCTGGGTCAACAGTATTCCACAGAAGAGGTATTAAACCATTCTCTTTCTCATACTCTTCCTCCTCATCCCACTTTACCGTCCTTCAGCAAGGACTAGAACTCGTAGGCTGGCTCCATTCAGCAGGGGAGCCCTTGCTGAGGTGAGCTCCTGGGGTGCTGGCACATTAGATTCAGCGGAGCTGCGGACCCTGAGGGCGGATGGAGCCCACTGGGCTTGTCTGGGGCGAGGAGAAGATGCTGCTGAGGTGGAGCCGAATGTGGCGGCGTGGTACAGACGATGCGATAACGGCGGTAGCGGCGCTGGGAGTGTCCCTCATCCCTCCCGACTCCTCTTCCAGGAGAGAGGAGGGTGGACACGACCCAGGGCTGGCTCTGCGTTAAGAAGCCGATGTGTTTCCAAGAGCGGTGCTGCACGTCCGGGTGCTGGAGGGGCAGCCCCTGGGAGAAGGGACCGGGCTGCACCCCACCGCGCAGGGACAGGGCTGGCCGCTCCCTCAAAGGAGCCAGTGGAGCCCCAAAAGGGAGCCAGTGGAGCCGCTGGGAACCGTGCTTAAGAAAGGGCAAAAGCCGAGAAAAGGGAGAGGAATTGTGCGGGAAGCGGTCCTGCAGTCAGCGAGGTCAGTGAGGCAGGAGGAGCGCGGTGGGTCTTGAATTCCCGAGGTGAGCTGGGGTGGAAGTTTCCCAGCTGCTTTTTGAGTGTGGCGCCATGTGCCGTGCTCTGCCGAAAGGGTAGGAGTAAGACCACCTAAGGTATACTAGTTTGGCAGATAGGAACAATTAAATCCCAAAATCTGGGATATTCTGGATGTTCTGATTCTTCTTTCCACTTTCTGAAGTTTCTCTTCTGTTCTGTAATGTTATGTACGCCGTGGTAATGCGAACAGAGGAGTTGCTGAAATCTATCTCCCAAGCATGGCTCTGGGTCCCAGCTAAGTCTTCACTTTTAATTCTGCTCTCTTTTGACATGTTATAGCAGAAGAGCAGATGAAGTCTTCCCTCCTCTTGGTACCCAAGATTCGTGCAGCCAGCCTGCTTGTCTGAGCCTTAAAATTGACTCCATTTTTTCCTGCTTGTCCTCATTTCCTGCAAATTCACCTCGAAGTTCCAATTCTGTTGCTTCTGGTAAATTAATCCTTCTGGTTTATTGCTCTGTCACTCCGCATTTGGAGGTTTCTCCACTAACCTCTTATGTCTTTAAAACGTAAATGTCTTACTGTTATTTTTCAGGCTCTCCATGGTTTATCCTTGCTTTCTTATCCAATTGTACTACACGGTTAGCTTTGACTTTCAGACAAGGCACTTTAGAAGCTTCCCCAGGTGTTGTCTCTTATCAGTGGAAACTCCCAATCTTCCCTAAGTTCTCACTGTATCCTCTTTTCAGTCCCTCTGCTGACTTTGCCTACTTCAGCATGTGTAAAATAACTTATTTAGCTGATTAGAGCAAGATATTGACAATTACATTCCCTGCTAGATGGACTGTTACCCCATATTTCACTACTATTGCTTGTTTTGCTTCTGGGACTTTGGAGCAGCGCCTGTGCAATTTTCTCTGTGTACATGAGGCCTCGTACAATTGTCTGGCTCGATCAGAGACTTTGTTTACAATCCCTTCAAAGTAATAGCTCAGAGACAGCACAGTTATTGTGCGCTGCAATATGCTGAGCAGAGGTTGTGTGGGAATGGTCTGTGTCTGAAGTTGTGCTATTAAAGGGAATCTGTCAAAATTAGAATGCTCTGCTTGGAGACTGAGAGCAGACAGTTTGATATTGTCTGTCATACCCTCTTGCTGTGAAAAAGGTGACTTTCAGTTGCATTGCATACTCCCACACAATCCAGAACACCTTGATTTTTCCCTTAGACATTTTAATGAGCGCGTTTAATATTCTAAACCTGAACTTTTTCACCTAAATTAAATTTACCAAATTAAGGAAACAGTTTAAGTGTAATTCTGCTCATTTTGACAGCTGGCAAAACTTCACAAGTATGGTAAATTTAAAGCAGGAATTATTAAAATAGTGTAAAATAATGACACAAAGGAAATACTTCCAGAGACTCCAAGATGCAGGTTTGAGAGGGTCATACAATGTGCTGTAGTCAGATTTACTTGAAATGGAAATATATGGTATATCAAATATTTTTTAGGAGAAGCTGGTATTTAAACTCTTCTTCAGCAACAGGCGCTGAACCTAGCAAATCCTTCAAGTATATATTTAAATAGAATAATATGTGAAGCTTTGTAGAACAACTTAGAAAACCGGTTGTGGTTGGAGTGAGCATAAAGTCCTTTAATAGAAAAAGGATTTAATAAATATTAATGATATGGTATATATTCTTGTCATTTATGAGGAGTTCTATAGGAACAAAGACAAGTTTGGGCTTTCCTGGGATTAGACAATAGAAAATATAGGTGAAAACCAAAGAAGACTTCTATGTCCCCAGTGTTAGATAATCCTTATTGCAAAGGAACCATGGATCACTCATGTTCCAGCTATTTATTCTGTGTGTATAGGCAGCGCAGCCTGTGGGAAGGAGTAAAGAGTCAGGAGTATCTCTGCATGTAACTGTGATTAGTGTCAAGAGCAATTGGCAGTTTGGCTGGCAGAGCAAGTTAGTGTTGCCTTGAGCATTGCTCAGTCCTTGCAGCTTGGAAGCGTTAGATGTGTCCAGTTGACTTTGGAGGAAGAGTATCTGCAGAGAAAATTTATCCTTGCTTCCCTAAGAGAGAAAAACAGAGCTGTACAGAGACACTGTTGGCATGATTAATGTCTAAACTCAAGGACCTGGGCTGCCTGATCTAATGGATCTAGTACTGAAATATGTTTGGCAGCGTAAGTTGGGTGCGTGTGAAGAGGAATGTTCCTGAGGTACTTGTAAGGGACACCAGCAGAGGAACATCCATCCTAGCAGGGAATAAAGTAGCTTGATTTGTCTGTGTGACACAAGTGTCAAAGATCTCTGTTGGAATACAAGATTTCATTGCACAGTTCATGGGTTTCTCTTGATTCGCAAATGTTGAGGCAGCTGCCAGGTTATTTATGACAGTTAACTACTTCCAAGTATTTGAGGAACTGCAGTAGGGAAGATTACTTAGTCAACAGTTTGGAAGGTGTGAATGCTAGCTGCCATCCACTTCTTGTTACTCTCTTGTTGTCAAGAAGCTAGAGGGTTGCATTCAAAAGTATTGACTGGAAAGACCTTGAGGAATGGTCATGTGCCACACAGAGCTTCATGTTGTTGTGCAGAAGAGATGGTTAAAAGGCAGGTTGTGCTTTCAATAGGTATAACCCAACCTTGTGTAATTCAAGGCTTAAAAGTGAAGTAAGGATTCCCTGTAGGAATGCTGTACTTGTTTACCATCTGTGTTCCTTCTTCCAGCCTCCCACCTCTCACCCCCCTGTTCTATTTTTTGGGGTATTTTTGCTTTTAATACCTGACTTGGAGGTTTATGTAATTAACTATCAGTTACAGGGACCCAAATGCAAATTTTCTTGCATGTGCACATCATGTGCTTGAAAAAGTAAAGACAGTAAGTTGAAATAAAGGGAACTCATCTAGGAAACAGTAGCACAGAGGGAAGAAAACAAAGGCTTCCAATGGATACAAGGTCTGGAAAGTGCAGAAATCTTTTCTGGATACCTCCCCTGCTACCTGAAATCTAATATGCAGGAAATTAATTTCATTTTTCCTTTTTTTAACTTGCATAAACTTGGGTACAAAATATTTAAGTAATTGACCTACCATAAAAAGAGATAAATAAATAATACAGAAATGTGTTTGGTTTTCTTCATTTTAGGTGGTTGTTCATTTGATGAGCACTACAGTAATTGTGGCTATAGTGTGGCCTTGGGAACCAATGGATTTACCTGGGAGCAGATCAATACCTGGGAAAAGCCAACAATGGATCCTGCTGTCCCAACTGGTAAGTGAGAAGCCCCAGCAACAGTAGGGAGATACTGTTCTCTGAGAGAATCAGCTGTTAGATCTAAATGGGTGCGTACTGGGTCCGGGTACCACAAGAGTACCCAGTATGACTTTTGTGTTCAAAATAACCTGACAACAGAGCTCATCAATTTGAGTGTCTTTTCCCAACATTTGCCATTTGTTATGTTTGCTGAATCATTTTACATTGCTTGTGTGTATTTTATTCCTGTGTTTAACAGAGAGGTGACGTTTCAGGTGTAGCATTCTAAGGCTTGGCCAGGTTTTTTCATGTTTCAGGATCACAGAGCTGGCTTTTCTGGGGAGAGGCATGTTTGAGAGGTCAGAAATGTTGTTAATGTCTGGGAATATCAGACCTTCCAATTACCATTTAGCTCGTAACTGACAGCTTTAAATTCTAATTCTGAGAAAGACAATAAATTCCTAAAGAACTAACTGTAGTAGTTAGTGCTTGATTTGGCTGGGATTTCAGACTGTGAAATTTTCATATGCAACCCCCCCTATTTCCAATAGAGTGTTACCAGAATAGCTAATTTACTAACATATATTGAGAGCATCCAATAATCTCAGTCTTCCATGATAGGAAAATCCTCTGAAGAGCAGCACAATAGTGGTGATTTCCAGTAGTTTTGTTTCCTGCTGGAGCCACCATCATGGTGTGTGTGGGAGTCACTTCTGTAGCCTTAAAAATGCTGTGGAACGCTTTGTTCCCATTGAAAAAGACCTTCAGAAAGCACACTTAAGTTTGTGTTCCTTGCCACCTACAGTAGCAACACAAGCCTCTCTAATGGAAATAATGATAGAGAGACCTGACCTGCCAGTTAAGACTTTGATTTCAGTCTTAAGAAGGAAGTGTTTGTTGAGGTTAGTGCATTGCACTCTGAGAAGCACAAGCTACATGGCAGAACCGGAACGTCATGTTGTTAAAGAGGTATTCTTGTGGCTGTAATTATTGAGGTAAGAGACTTGTAATTGCTAGCTGCCTGCTAAGGCTACCATGTAGAGCTGATACAATAGATCCCTGATTGACAGCCCAGTCTTCATCCCTGTGTGCTTTTTGTCAGTAGAAAACAAGCACACAAGATACCAGCCTAGCTGCAGTTTCTCCATCACTAATGGTTGGTTAAGTTGTGGGGTGGTTTTATTAGTGGAGCTTGTTCAGAACAGGATCTTTCAGGCATGTAACACCTAATTCCACTTGATTTGGCTGTGACATCCCCAAAGTTAATTGTGAAGGTTGCAGTTTTGTGGTATTTCATCATTCTGGAGGTTGTTGTTTTCTAATCATGGCAATTTAATCTCTATCGTAGCTCAGCTTCTACCTTGTTGTGTCCTATTCCCTGATAGGGAATGATCTGATCTGATGACAGATCTTTGAATCAACTGATCCCAGAGTGAACTAAAGGAATAGGAACATACATAGTTTTGACCAAATCTGGAAAGCAATGAATTCATGAGAAGGCTTATATGGTTTGGTCTGGTTGAATTCAATACTTTGTCAGCTGTAAATGGTAAAGGATCTATCTTTCAGGACTCCATACGGAAGTGTATTGTCATCTGAAGTACACTGGAACCATGAAGAAATAAGTAGAGAATGACCAGTCTGGAATGACAGGGTAAAAACCCTAAACAAACCAAACCCCAAAACACTAATGTGATTTCTAACAAGGCTTTCAAAATTATTTCTTCCAAAACTAAATAAAGGTGTTTTTCCCCCTTAATACATCATTCCATAGTGTCTAGTAGCACTAATAAATGATATAAAGATCTTAGAGAAGCTGAAAATTTAATAAAGGTTAGACATCAAATAAGAAACACTGAAAGCTTTGTTGTAGAAAGATGCAAAGGTAAAGCAGCCATCAACTTGAATATGCTGATAAAGAAATATTATCTAAAGAGATTTGAAGGGGCATAAGGAGAAATGACTCGGATCCTCATATTACTAATTGATGCCTTGTCTTAGGACTACTCACACAGCAGAAAATGTGAAATTAGTAGGTAGGAAAAGCTCGGCTGCAGCAAATGCATACAGAAGGGTCTAGTAACAAAAACACGTTTTCAAGGGCTGTCCAAATCATGCTAACCTTGAAGTAAATTATAGTGGTCAATTAGAGTCCCTGAAGCTAGCAGAGACGTTCAGAGCTATTATTGAGAGTCTGGGTTGCTGCATAGAATGGTAATGGATGTTGCTTGTATTTGTTACATATTGAAAAGTCTGTTTTATAAGAATAAAAGATGTTTACTTAAAATTCATGTAGTGGCAGAGCCAGGCGAACCAGCTGATGAACAGCACATTCCACTCCCACAGGCAGAAGCATCCTTAAAACCAGAGTACTGGAACATTTATGGTGGTTGACTTTCCATTCCATTTAACTTCTCCACAGCAGCTGAAAGCAGTGCGGTGTAAATCCATTGAGCTGCAGGGTGTAAGAGGTGGCAACAAAGAGGTGTTCGTGGAATAGAGAGTGGATTTGGATTAGATATTAGGCAGAAGTTCTTTCCTGTGAGGGTGCTGAGGCGCTGGCACAGTGTGCCCAGAGAAGCTGTGGCTGCCCCATCCCTGGCAGTGTTCAAGGCTAGATTGGACACAAGGGCTTGGAGCAACCTGCTCTAATGGAAGGTGTCCCTGCCCGTGGCAGGGGGTTGGAGCTGGATGAGCTTTAAGGTCCCTTCCAACCCAAACCAGTCTGGGATTCTATGAATAAGTATCTTCTGGTGGCCAGCCATAGCCAGGAAAGCTCCTTGGCGTGAAGAGTGGAGAGACAGGAGTGACAGAACACATGGGTTCTGAGAATGCAGGAAGTAATACAGATTTACTTCATCAGGATGGCATTTTAAATATTACCTTATTTTTTTTTGTAGCTATTAATAGATTAAAACACTACCTTGTGGAAGTGATTATAAACAAAAAGGGAGCAGGAGTGGGTTTGGTTCAATGGTACTAAGCAAGTCTGCAGCGCAGCCTGCTGGGAGCCGGTGGAAGGAAGCATGGCTTGGCCCCTGCCTGGGCAGCCCGCCTGCCCTAACAGCAGAGCTCTTTTCTTCTCTCAAATGTGTTGGCTTTCAGAAGGTCCCTTTGAATTTAACCAAGCCACGGAATTCTGGCCTCCTGAATACTAATGATAATATCTAGCACTTTTTACAGTACTTTTCATCCTTAGATCGTAGAGTGCTCTTCAAAGCAGGTCAGTACCATGAGTGAGAGCCTGAGTCTGTAGTGCTGTGTAATCCTCTGCTAACACACTGCTGCAAAGCCTCTGCCCGGGGACAACTTTCTAGCCTCTATTTTTTAAATTAAAATGTCAAAAATAGAGGGGAAAAGGGCAGTTAAACTGCTCTATTAGCAATGTAGACCTTTGTAGGCAATTGGTTTTACTCCATTGCTAGCAAAAAAACTGCTTTCCATGAATTCTATGATTAATTCCTTAGGGCTGGAATCAGCATTAACTGGGGGATTAAGGACCAGATGTTTGTTGTTCTGAATAAATGTTTCAAAACCTGAAATTAATTGATGATATTAATGAAAGAAATGAATTGTGGGTATTGAGTCCTCAGACTTCGGTGGGACTCTCATTCCACCTCCTTGCAGGAGCAATTACAACGAAACGTTCTTTAACAGATGGGTGTTTACTTAAGCCTGAATACCCTCAAAGATGAGTATTCGACAGCCTTTGGGTTGCTTGTTCAACTCCTTGAATTACAAAGTTTCTCAGTCCTTCATTTTCCTTTTTATGGCTTCATCTCAGTAGTTTTTTGTTCAGTCTTTGGTTGGGGAGAATAATCAGTTGTTGGTCTCTTTTATAACCTCTTTTATATAGTTGTATGCAGTTAAGTCTTTGCTTTGCAGGACTGAACATGACCCAGTACTTTTAACCTTTCCTAATTCAGTGTCTCATTTCCTTCTCTACCCTATGCCTTCAGTCATTGCTTTCTGATCTTTTTTGGGTATTTGCCTAAGACTGTGTTACCAAGGAGGAGTTCGGTGCTCTGCATGACAGTGCTGGTGGGGCATAAGACTTTAATCCTGTTATAAAAGTTCATAGTACAGCCAGTAGATTTCCCCTGCGCCTCTTTATTTCCCTTTCACAATTCATTGCCCCTTTTCTGTAAATAGTCTTTATGTGCTGGTGTTGGATGGTGTGTGATGGAAAAGGCTGTTTAGTTTATGTTGAACCGCAGAAGTGATTTCCTTGGTGGTAAAGTAGGGCCTGAGCTTTTCGGTATTTTTAAGGCAGATACTTGGTTAGTACAACAAGAAAATGTGTTAAGCTAGCCAGGCAAAAGTACTGGCCTTATTTGTCATGTTACAACCTTGCACTATTCCAAGGATTTGGCCCTTCCTGTTCCTACAGCAGTTGCAAGAATAATAAAGCATTTAACATGTTCAAAGTGTTTCACCATCAGTTTCTAATTTATTCCAATGGAGACTTACTAGGGCTGACTAGACTGAAGTAACTAACTGTAATTGTATTAAATAAGATTCTACTCTTGCTACAAAGCCATCATGCCATGTGCCTTTCTCCACAGCATTCCTTGGTGTTAGATTTACTGTTAAATCTCAAGTTTGCTTTTGTGAAGTTTCCCTGTTCCAAGTTAGCAGATAAGCAGCCAGCACACAGAGGCTGAAGATCTGGCTCCATCTGCCTGACTACTCACTTCCCTTCATGTATGTAAATCACACTTAGTGTAAGTGCTACTTTACTTGGTGCGTATGCGTGTTTGTGTATACATAGATTTGTATCTATACGCATGATCCATATCATGCTGTTTCTTGCTGAATTGCTTTCTAAGTAGATACCCTGTTTGTCTAGGAAACAGTTTAGATACTATGAATTTATGGATGAGCAAATTACAGTATTCAGAATTGCAGCACTTGCATGTTACTTAGCAAGTGCAGATTGCTGGGCTTTGCTTGCTTATTCCAGAAAGAGCCCACACATTTTCCACAAAGAGAAACAGGATCTGTTATTGACCAAAGGTGTGTTTGTGGTAGAAATTAATCCATTTTTAACTTTCTAAGAGCCACACTTGCTTGCAGTGTCTAACTGATAGTCTTGAAGGTGCAATACATATGTGGGAAATGCCACTGATCGTATTTTCGTGGATTTTGTATGTGTTTCTGTAAAGCTTGTCGAGAAGCAGTCAGCTAATGCTGAGCAGTGGCTCAGAAGTGCCACAAGAGTCCTTGTGCTTCTCTGTTTGCAACTGAGCAAAAGGATCGGAACTCGTTTATGGTGCTTTAGGACATTATGGCAGGATATTACCAAATGGCTACTAACTGCACCATTAGTGTTCATGGCGTTTGCGGCACTGACAGGTCCGGTTCACCCTTCAGAGATGTGGTCAGCATTTGCTCTCTAATCTTTCCTCATCAACTTGGAGGAGGAGCCTGTGCTGAATGCTCTTAATGGTGGACATTTTGAGGTAATAGATGGCAAGGTTAAGGCGCAAATGGGTTCTGAGTGCTTTCTTACCCGAGTCTGCTTTGCCTGGCCCAGGGAGGTGAACACAGTTGGAGCTGTTCAGCGTGTGCAGCTCATCGCTTCCCTTGAATGCATTGCACCACCTCACGGAGAACTTGTAGAAGAATCCCTTTCCTTTCTCCTGCAGCAGAGAGAAGGAATGAGGACTCTTCCCACATCCGAGTGGGTGTGTTCTTTTGTTCCAGTAACTGGAGGGCTTTCTGAGCTTCTCACGGAAAGAACAGAAGGGTTATCATCATTAGTGTTGCTTCGTGAGCTACTCATTTAGTGGGCAAACATCATAGACATGATGTATGTATGAATACCAGATGGCTGAATTCTACTTGGACTCCACTGAGCTAAGTGAAGTTTTATGTTAGTCTAAGAGGCCAAATGCTTTCCTATGTCACCTTCCTGGTTTTGTGGAGTGGCACCGCAGAGTTATGGCCTGAATGAATAATTAGGGAACAGCTTTCCTAGAGGAAGGTGATAATCGTCCATCTCTGCCCACGCTGAAGATAGACAGGATCCTTTTGTTCGGGAGATCACTTGTGTGAAGTTAGTGTTATCCTCTGCAAAGAACAGAGAACCTCTGTGCATAGGTCAGACATTGGTCTTTTTTCCCTGTAGGCTGGAGCGAATGCCAACAGGCGTTAGACTCAACATTTGTAAATCTGAAAGGCAATGCAATAAAATTACCATTTGCCTGTGTCTGAGTGTATTAATTCTTGCTTACAAGAAAATACACAAAGAAACTTGTTAAAGGCATAAATTATAATTCAACTCTGTACATATGATGAATCATGATCCAGTTTTGTCTGAGAGGGAGAAAGAGATTTGGCTCAGCTGTCTGGGTATCATTTTTCTCCAGAATTACTAAGAATGAGTCAAATACTTTTCTCCCCACTCTTTCACATCCATACAAGTAAATATGTTTGTCTGGGGCTGGGTGATGCACTCAAAGTCATTTCTCAGGTTTTAAGTACAGAAGGGGTTCTCTGGAAGCTTTCCTCAGTGTATTTTTGTTCTGCTACTGTGCAGCCTCATGGCTGTGTTTTGAGGTTCTTTTTTATAGCTGCAGTTGTAAATAGTTCTTCCCCATTTCCAGACTTTCATCCCTTTTTTATACTAAACGGAGTTTTGGAGGTTGATTGCTTTGTTTCCTGGATCTGTTTGAGTGGATACGCATGCAATGTTTAGACTCTCAGGGAAGTGGCCTATTTACGAATATAGCTTTGGGAGTGAGGTGACCTTGCAAGCAAGTAGAGGGGACTTTGTCTGCACTCTGGCCTTTGGTTGCTCCCTCTCACTCTATCCAGTACACCCCCCAAAGCCATTTCTATAACTGGTACTGTAATGGCTGCTGGAAGCCCAGCATTAGGATTTGGCTGTCCCTCAGACAAATGTGTTGTCACCCATAGTTTTTTACTATCTCCTAGCACGTCTGGGCTGTCAGGAACTAAATCATACTTGCATTAGAATACAATTCAGCTGCTGCAGGCAGGGAAAGGCAGCAAGGATGACCATGAACTTTTGCGTAGAACTGGTTTCAGAAAGGTAACAGCTTTAAGCAATTAGTCTTAAGAGTGGTTTTTACCAATTATTTGCTTTCTGTCTTGAGTCCCTGTGTTCCAACACCAAGTAGAACCTTTCTTCTGTAATTAGGTGTACTAGTTCTGGATGGAATAGAAATAATTGAAGGGCCATTTGACCCAAGTACGTGTGGAATTTCCGACCTGTAAATTAAGACCATCACTTTTAAAAGCCAAATGGTTAGCTAGCCGTTCCATGATGTGAGGTGTGAGAGGACTGATCTAATTAAGAACATTTACCTTTTAGAGGCCTTCTGCTGAAGTGAATTCACATCTGGTTTTAATACTTTGTCATTTCTCTTGTAAAGGTGAGAGAGAATTTATCCTCGGGTGCTACTGAGAAAGGTCAGCAGAAGCATACTTCCACTTAGATGAAGATGGTCTGTTGGTTCTGAAATCCAGCTTAGCAAGGATGTGTAGCCTTCTCTGAACAGGCATGGTATAAAGAAACCTTATCAAAGCAATCTGAAAGAATCTCTTCTAGGAAGGCCTTTTAATGACCTTGAAGGGTTTGCTGTCTGTGGGGAATACATGTAGTTACTGCACCTTGATGTGTTAAATGGTACATTTGAACTGTTGTCAGTCTATTTGCGATCCTTTTCTGTGAAAGCTGTCAGAAACAGATCTGTTGGTGAATGTCAAGACCTTTCCATTACCACCATTAGTGAGACCATGACACTTTTAAAGCCCTGCTGCAACATTGTTCAGCATCACACTAGTAGGAAGGCCAAGAAAGCCACTATTGGTACATGTGTTTTCCTCCACAGTTTGAGTGCTGAAGCATAATTCCTCAGCATCTCTTGGCTCTAGCAGGAGCTGATGCCTTTTAGCATTGTAGCATACAGCCCATGGTCTTTGTAATCTAGCATTTTGAGCTCGATTAGGACATGATGTCCAGAGGCCAAGTGTGTTAAAACTGTTTTTTATTGGAGAGACAAGTTAGGGAATAGCCACACCAATGGAAAAACATTTCTCATGGAAAGCTTTAAAGGCTTCAGGAGCTGGGGGATAGAAGGAAGAGAGATTTCTTTGGAGTAGGTGAAATCTAGTTGAAATTCTGTTGGAATAAGCATGGTTGCATTGAAATAAAGCTAGGATACAAACCAAGCTTTGACTAAGGTCTTTTAAGTACTTATTTCTGTGGAGATTCTTTCTGTTATAAGAGTCACATTGATAATTTAATACCCCTTCACTCAAAGTGGAAAATCCTGAGCAAGAAGAGAAGTTTGCTGAAGGAAGAACATAGTAAACAAGGTGCATAGGTAGGATGAGGGATGGGGAAGGTCTTCTGGCAAAGATGGGATACTAAAATTAATGACTGTGAAGTAAGTGGATAATAAGGACCAGAGGAAAAGCAGTGTCTAAAGTAGAAAAGTGTTTCAGAAGGAATAGGTAGCTATAGTGAAGGAATTGACAGGAGTTCTAGTGAGAGCCAAGGCATTTGTCACAACCTCCCAAGAGGGGATCTTAAGAATACAGAGTTGATGTTTTTTTCCCAACCTGTGAACCTCCTCTCCATTGGGTGTATCTTCTTTATTGCTTAATGTTAAATTCAGTGGGAACTGGGTGTAATCTCTTACACAGACTCTGTACTGCAGTGGATTGTCTGGATAATGGTCCGCTTTCTTTCCCTTTTGTCATCTTTTTCGCTCGTCTTTCTCCTTTCTTATTTTCTTCTCTTTTGACTTCTGTCACAAAACCGTCACACCTCTTAACAGACTTTCAGCATCTGAGTGCAGAGTACCTAATGTTCCAGTGTTAAGAATCATTTAATGCTGTTTCTTTACCATAGGCCTGATTAAGTGTATAGTAAAATTAACTGGAAGTCTTTTCATCCGCTTCAAATGAACAGGATGGGGATTGATAATGAGCAGCGTACCCAGTCTGGATTTTCACGTACTTATATATGAACATATTTAGTTAGAAGGATGCAGATTGTTTGGATGGAATGGTAATAACAACCTCCGTTCACTGGTTCCACTGAGAGCTGCTACTATTGCAATTGGGGGGGGGGGGGGGGGAAGTTAATTTTTTTAATGCTTAGGATATATTAGCATTTGCTACTCCCGTATTTGATTTTTAGTGCAAGTAATTTGGCACAATTAAAATACTGGCTTTAAATAAGTCTATTTTCCAAAGTCATTTATACATGTACAAAAGGAAGTTGATAGGAACAATATTAATATATTCTCACAGGGAAAAATAACTGTATGCATCTCCTGCCTTGGCAGTCCAACCTTTTCCATGGCATTCACCTCTTTTAGTAGGGAGTGGGAACTGTTGTGGTTGTATTCCTTTGAGATAAAAGCTGTAATATTACAAATTATCACTTGTTTTCAGTATTGACTAGAAAAATAAATGCAATTATGTTTATGAATGTTGAAAATTAAGCAAAATAAAGCAATTGTATGTGTTTGAGGAGCTTTTCAAATGAAAGCTGCATTCACTGCATTCTTGTCGTCTCTTTCTCGCTGTCATGTTTCATGACGTGAACTCTCAAAAGAATGAACAGCTGCAGTAAAAATGGCACCAGCCAAGTCCCAGAGAACTCACAGGGAATTGAGACATCTCAGGCTGTAACACAGCTCTTTTGGGCCCTCGGTTACCTTGAGAAATGCTTGGCTTTTGATTAGGATCGTGGTTATGAATACAGAGAGGTGTCAAGCCCTTATTTGCAGTACTTAGACTTGGTTCTTCAGGGTAGGCATTGTACAAACAGAACAAAACTGCTTTGCCAGCACTGGAGAGAGGGTTTCTGTTTCCAGTTGTGGCAGCAGTTTCTTCTGCTCTTGTGCTTTGGATTTACTGACAGTGCAAGCATGAGGGTGATAGGAAGGAAATGTGTTGATCAGAAGGGTATTCTAAGGAAAGCAAAATAGGAAACCTGCAACACAGCTCTGGAGTCTAAGAGCTGTTTCTCTGCTTAATTTTCAGATGCTTTAGAACAAATGTTTTATGTACTGAAAGTTTATGAAGTGCTTCCATTTTTTAATTCACTTTCATACCATGCATCTTGCACCCAAGTGAGTAACGCTTTAAGCAGTGTGATGAACATCTTCACAGGATAACTGTTAGTGACACCTCCTCACGAGCCAGTCTGCCCCATAAACTCAGGCTTAGATGCTCACCATTCAGATACCACATGAAAACGTAAACACTTAAAAAGTTCTGTTTTGCTCATCCCTTTTTTGATTTCCATGTGTATGAGACATTTTTGCATTTCTTTTCTCCTGCAATACCATGTTCCTTTATAATCTGCTCTGGTTATGGTAGTGAAGCTCAAGCTGTGAAGAATGTTGGCAATAAAACCCAAATCACATCTTCCTTACCTCCAGCCTAACTGGGTTATAATCAAAGTACTTAAAACCAAAGCAAACACACACCCCCAACGCCCCCCCCCCCCCCAACTCTACACTAAATTCTTTCTAAATGTGGTGCACTGAAGATGTACCCTGGATATCACTGTGCATTCTCATGGACACTTTTACTACTCTATCTGTCTCTAGCAGACAAATGTCTTCTCCCCTTTCAGTTTTATAGGTTTGAGTTGTTTAGCAGCATAGTTATGGGAATATTCAAAGGAGGAATCACAACCAGAACAAAGTGGTTTAGCTTAGTTCTCATTAGCTGTTCATCTAGAACTGATTGTATAGGATGGTCTTCTGGAGTGTGGCTAATTGCTGCAGCATGGGAATTTAATGGGGACCCAATTTGATAAGCTTGTTTAAGTGTGTGTATGCCAACTGACCTCACAGCTTGGTGTGCCGTGATTCAGCTCTAGAAACTAGACTTTAAATGTAGGAGCTCATTTGTATGGTCCCCTTTGAACTCTATTCACTGTTATGTATTTGTTTGATTTTCACACAGCATCTGGCATCACTGTGATATCTGAACTGAAACTTCACCCTCCATGCTGTTCGCCAGCCAGAAATGTTTTCCTCAGTCCAGCCTTCAAGTCCAAACAATCCTGTTCCTTACAATTATACTTCTTTCTCCTTATGCTTTGAGCTGCTCTTCTCATATAACATTCATGTTCCTTGTCTTATTTTGCCTGGGAGCTAAGTTTTCCTTTTTTACTTAAAACTGGTTTTGCATAGTACCAAACCAAGAAGCTTTCAAAACTCACTGCTGTGTCTCTTCCTACAAGGTTTCCGAGTGTCTTTTCTCAAGACCTTACGTATATTTCCTTTTCTCCTTTGTTTATTTCTTCTTTGGCCTCATCTCTCAGGATTCTGTCAGTCACAACCTCAAGTCCAGTGAGAGGCAGATCTGTAGAACTGTTCCCTTGAGACTGACAGAAAAAGAGGACGAGCGCTCTGTGTGACTGAGCTGAACTCGTACAGAAAGGATTCCTCAGCCTTGCAGCCTTTAAGTGAGAAACAGGATTTCAGAAGCTAATGTGCTTGTTTTCATAGCATGATCTTAATTCTACAAGGGTGAGAAGATGATCTGATCTAATTGAATTTTGCTCTTTGAGAAGAAGGGAGATCACTGGCCCAGCTGCTGCTCTGAGCAAACATGGGAGCATGCAGCCTGCAAGATAAGCTTTGAACTTTATCGAGTCTCTCGGCAGCGGATGCTAATGTGTGCTGCTGGGAGAGGGCTGGAACTTCTGCCTCTGGTTGTATTAATTAGTGTGCTTCTCCAAATGAGCTGTAACTCACTGTTAACCAAGTAAGAGCTCTTACAGGGCTTTCTCTATCCCTGATGCTTTAGTATTTGGGCAGGGTGGACTGTGAGTGTTTGGCTGATTTGTGAGATCACAGGACTGCTGTCTCCTTTGATTTCCTTTAAAACTTGAAGCATAGTCTCTTCTATTCAAGATGGTCATTTGTTAGAAAAGGAGAAAGCATGTGCTCCAGTCCTGTGTTTGAAGAGGAAACTTCTTCCTCCCCCAATATTTCAACTTCTAACATAACTTAAGGAAGCATCTCAGAGCTTCAGTGACCATGTGGCATTCCCTCAAAAATGAAATCCGCTATCATTTGGGGTCTTGGGGCTCTTTAATGTTCCCCTGAGGTGGATTTGTTATACTCTTAGACCTGGAGTTTCCAGGTGGAGGAAGCTTGCCAGTATGTTAAGATAGTTTCATGTCTATCACTTTCAGAGCAGCAGACTTATCAGACAGTTTCATGTCTATCACTTTCAGACCCTTCAAACCTTCCATTAACTGGAGTCTGCCATCTCTGCTTCCATCCCTGCTGTGCATCCCCAGTGTGAAACCTAGAGAGGTGTGTTACAAGGTGCATGGTGTTGGCAGATGTCTTTTAGCCATGTACAGTAATTTCAAAATCCTAAATATTTTGGGAAAAATGGATCTTCGCTGTGATTACCATCTTAGCTCATCTTGCTGATGAGCTCATTGAAATGATAAGCAGTCTGCTCTGTCTTTATGTGTTTTCTTGCATGCAGTAGTGATCCAGGCTGCTTGGCAGAGACCTGCCTGTCTTCAGAAAGATAAAACTATCCAGGGGTTATGTTACCGGAATTCTGTTCTATATTCTTAGATGTACAACAGAAGCCCATGACTGTTCCAAGAGAAGAGACAGTGTTACAGTGCTTAAAAGACTTCACTACCGCTCTGAATAAGACACAGGATGACAGCAAATAACCTGCGTGATACTACAGAGTGGGTCTCATAGTGTACAGTACATTGAAACTGCTCACCAGGATTGGGAGGATGTGAACATGTGAAGTTGGTAACTTCAGTGTATCTCCCTCCCTGCATTCCAGGCTGTCTTCTGTCTTCAAATCCATATTTGCAAATTTGCATACAGTTGGGACAAAAAGATTAACTTTCTCTCCATTATATCATCTTAAGATGTTATAATTTCTTTACACACGTGGTTTAAATCAAATAACTGATTTTCCTGTCAGCTGTAGTGAGATCCTGGAAGGTTCAGGTCCAGGTCCAGACTACAGCTTTGTATCTACTCTGACCTGCTGCTGAACTCAGTGCACCTCGTGCCTGCAGGTTCCAGGTTATATTTAACCCCCCTTAGACATCTCTCCAAGCAGAGATTGAACATTTAGCCAAAACCTTGGTATTGGCTCAAGGACAAGTGGGAGCTGCTCAGAAATCCTCATGTGGATCCAGCCACTGTTCCGGGAGAGGTAATGCACTGAGAGTTATTTTAGCTTTCTTATTCTATCAGCTATCTATTTAGGTTTCTTTTCCCCTTTGTCTGAGACATGAGAAATAGATGAATCACCAACATCCTCCCTCTGAGATAAAGGGTTCATACCTTCCGTATTAAAAATAAAACACTGCATCAAGTCCTTCCTAAGGTCTTCTCTCCATCTCCCTCTTCTGTGGGAAAAGAGAAGCCACCATTTCCATCTGAAGTGCATCTTTGCACAGATTGAAATAAGCTCAGTGATTCTCCCCTGCTACTTTTAATTCAAGGGCTGTGGCCAGCACTAGGGATTTTTAGTCACCCTTCATCCCTGTGCTTACCCTTTTCTTCTTTGGCTCTTCAGGCAGCAGACTTAACCCTCCCACCTGCTTTTCCTGAACACTTTTCATTATTCCAAAAGCAAAGGCAATAAGTGTTCTCTCACTTGATGGTAAATATATTTAAAGCTTTCTCAAATGAAGTTCAGATCTGAAAACCAAGCAGCCGGTGCCATAAATACACAATGGAATAGCCTATACAGAATTCAGTGGGCTATGGCAAATGTTCTACACTGTGTTGTGTGTTTGATGCATCTACTCCCATACATCTGCTTGAACTTAGAGAAAGTGATAAAAACCTGTCAGCCTTAGAGCCAATGCCATACTTTATTTAATAGGTGTTTTTAGGGCAGTGACTAAGTCTTCCCATTCAGTTTACACACATTTACTCCTGGAAATTCATTGACTGTGTATGTGTCTCCTTGTTTAAGAGTTGCAGCTCTTCCCTTTTGCACCTCTTTTGGAATGCTTGGGCCAGTGCTGAGCCGCCTTGTGCACTTACAGTAGAGGTGTAATTCTGCAGTAGGATGATTATAGGGCTGTAGAATGTGTACCCAGTTTGCAACTAAATGTGTTTTCTGCCATTACCTCATCCTGCAACCTGAGCTTCAAACACCAGTCTGCATTTTTTCCTTGCTATTTACATCACCATAAATAATAATGTTTTTACAAACCAATTATGTTTCAAAAACACATGTTTAATCTCTGTTGCCTTAGTTTATTGTCTCACTTGGTTGTTTGCCACAAAACCTATGTTATCTGGGACAGTTTAACAATTTCTGTTGTTTGCTACTGTCAGTTTCTGTTGGTAAGGCAGTACAGTAGTGCTGCCATGGCCACGGCTGTACCAATATCAAAGTGAAACCAGGACATCCCTGTACACAAGTATAAACTGTGCAATCACTTCAGACCAACAGAGCTGTGGCTGACCTAGACGGGTCAGTGTTCAGATGCATAGGTGAAAGCTATGAAACTGAAGGTGTCTGTAGCTTCAGTAATGAGTTCAGCATGTAAGAGAATTCAACTACTTTTTGATTGCCTAAAAGGAAATGCAGAGTTTGGTGCAGAAGTGAAGGAAAAGTGAAGGAGGTGCTGGCACGGGGTGTCCAGAGAAGCTGTGGCTGCCCCATCCCTGGCAGTGTTCAAGGCCAGGTTGGACAGAGGGGCTTGGAGCAACCTGCTCTAGTGGAAGGTGTCCCTGCCTGTGGCAGGGGGTTGGAGCTGGATGAGCTTTGAGGTCCCTTCCAACCCAAACCAGTCTGAGACTCTGTGAAATGGTTCTAGCTTCTGTAAACACACAGTAAACTCTTTTTCCACACGTAGTCTTTTCACTGCATTGTGACTTCAGAACATTAAACAGTTTAAAATACTTAACTCTTAAAAATCCCAACATGAACATGACTTTTCTTAAGTTGTATTTCTTCAGGATCCTGGTGTAACTGCAGGAGCAGTCAGTCACCATTGCAGTAGTGCAGGCTTCCTGAATCTCTGCCAGGAATGTAAATGAAAAGCCATTCTGTTTTAAAAGCTCCAGCTAATATAATTAATTGCATTCATTTTCCAGGTGATGTTTGGGGGAAATGAGCAATAGGGGATAAAAAAATAGAGATTTCATCAGTGATTACGAAAGAGATAGTGATTTACTAATTGCCTTTTGCTGGTGCCTGACAGTTTGTATCTCTTGCCACCAAACAATCTGCCTCAAATCACTGGGAATATTTGTGTGTTGAGAGATTGGGATAAATATACTACAAGTAATACTTTAGTGGTAAGTTTGTTGTTTTCTTTCATGGGGAGCTAGATTTGTCCCTTGTGTGTCGTAGCAAGTGCAGCCATTTACCCTGGGACCTCTGTGCTTTAGATGAAAATATGTTCTGATGCCCTGAAGTGAGGTTTCAGCAGAGCAGACCGTATCTGGGAGTGATGCTCAACCCCCTCTTGGATGGTGCGGTGGAGCAGAGCCCTGTTGGCACCTCTCCTCTCATGGTTTCAGGTCCAGGAATAATGAAACCAGTGGTGATTTGCATCAGCTGAACCAAGGGGCTGGGGGCTGCTGCAGGGCTACGGATTTCCCTATATTGCTGCCTCTTTACAGCTCAGTCTCCAATTAAATGAATGGAGTCAGACATTCAACTGCTAGATACCTGCTAGGAAGCAGGTGAGCTGCTCCTGGTTCTTTTACTGCCTTACTGCCATGAGATTTCATTGTGCGGTGACCTGTACTAGAGGTAGTACATGGTCTGCTCACAGGTGTGCAGGTTCAGATGGCGAAGAAGCACATGTTTACCTTGAAATGAGGGATTATCAAGTGAGGAGCATTTAAGGGAACCACTTCTTTTATGTTATCATAAATGCAGCTGGATTCCTGTGCCAGTGCAAAGCTGGAACCTGGCTTAGGTTTTATATGAAAAATTGTAAAAAGAGAAAGCTTCAAAGCCACAGAACCCTGAGAACAGTGTGATAGGACATACAGGGATCTTTTTAAAGCTATTTGAGCTTTGATGGAGCATATATTTATACTTCTGACAGTTAGACTGACTACTCATACATTAAAATGTTACTCATTTCATACCTACAGGACACGGTGTGTGCTGTGGCTCAGGATGTCCAGTGTACCCACCTACACGGAGAGAGTTTCATTCCAGAGCCCTGTGTGCTACAGGTAGCTGGTAGAGGACAATAACTGTGACTGCAACCACACTATGTGAGCAGGGGCTGAATCATAGCATAGTTTGGGTTGGAAGGGACCTTAAGCTCATTCAGTTCCAACCCCTTGTCGCAGGCAGGGATACCTCACACTAGACCATGTCAGCCAAAACTCCATCTAACCTGGCCTTGAACACTCTCAGGGCAGTAATTTCAACACTCTGGTATATGCTCACTGGTAGCATGTGAGTAACTTGTTAAACTGTTTAATGAGATTGATCTGATTCTGTTGAATTCTGTAGAAAAACATATTGATGTGGATTGAATCACGGAAGTGGAGGCTCAGACAAGTGTCTGATGTGTGTGGGTTCCTTCAGGCATTTTTAAGTTTCACATAGAAATACAGTGTCTACTTTGTGACCTGAGTGAACTGACAGATTTGGAGCCATGAGCCTGTGGATTCAATGAGGCAGAGCCCCTGCTGATGCCAGCAGTAACCCAGTTCCAGGTTGTTTAACAAACCACAACAGGAACCTCTCAAATCTATCAGTAGATAAACAAAACATCTGAAGCTGAATAAACAATAAAGGCTTGGACAGCATATGGAAAAAGATCATAAATGATGCCTGTGATTCACTGAGGCTTAAATCATTTCCCTGTAGCCAGTTCTGTTTGGGAATGAATAAGTAAATAGTTTGTACTGCAAGACTGGGCTTCTCCAGTAAAAACAAGTTGACAGTTGTTCTTTTTTCCCTGAAATACTTCTTTTAGGTAAAATCAATGCAAAAGAGCAGACAAACCTAGAAGTAACAGTGTGTTAAATGAAGTTGCCCTTGATAACTGTGTGCGAGGTCTGCCTCTCGCTGCTGGCGCAGTAATGGGATTCAGCATTTCTGTGCTGTGATAATGTGAAATTATCCTGTGGTACTTTGCAAGCTGGCTCCGTTGTAAATTTGCTTCATTTCCCCTTGGTTCATCTGCTGTTCTTCTCGAGGGAAAAGTGGGGCGGGAGTGAGTGAAATGGAAGTGCTATTTCTCCTTGTGGAGGATGCTCCTCCCTTCCGTTACAAACTCGTGTGTTGCCTGTGTCACGTTAAGTGGTGGCAAAAATCCGAAGCTACTTAGGACACTCATTAAACTGAATTCAGCATGTACTCCTTTTACTCCTGGTAGTTGTTACTAGTATTTAAAACCCCTGAGCCCAGCTGAGTTAACAGTTGTGACTGTCACCCAGTTGTTTTTCTTTCCTGCCCAAATAAGATGTGTCCCCTGAAGATACCATGAGTCTGGTTTGCAGGAGCCCAGCTCTGGCATGTTAAACAGATGGCAGTTATCCTCAGTTATTCTCATTTGTGATAATCCTGGGTTTTGGATTTGTTTTCTTTTAAGCACTTTTGTTTACTGTCCTTTGACATTTAAAGACTTGTTTGCTTTGAACTGGTTGCTAAAGCCATGTGCTGGTGTATTAGAAAGGCAGTGGATTCCTCCTGGGGACGTGATGGTGGCACAGCTGTACAGGAGGGACTTGGCTTGCTTCTCATCCATAGGGAGTATTAATGGTCCAGTACAGATCAGGAGACTCCATGACCTGTGTTCCCATTCAGACAATCTACGTTATTTCCCTGTAAGTGCCATATTTGCTCTATACCGTATTTTTCTGGTGATTTGGAGCTTTTATTTCTTTTTAAAATTGCATTTAGAGCTATAACCTAGAATAGAAGTCAGGAAGCAGGAGACTGTCTACAAGCTTATTTAACTTCCAGTACATAGACTGAAGATGGGTTGTGGAGTCTCTAAGCTCTGAAAATTACCATCAAAAAACTTGGCTCTCCTTTCTTCAGGAGCAAATACTGTTTTCGTGGTAACTTTGAAGGTGCAGAACAGTTTAATTTTCATTTTGTAGTGTTTCAAAACCAAATTGTTGTTTGATCAATGAGAAGGAGTATTGTGGAATTTAAAAATGTGAATACTGATATATCTGAAATGTAAAGATCTGAGGTATTGTTGTGTAATTTCTCTGCAACCAAAGGAAGTCAGCGTGGCTGGATCAGGAAAACGTGGAATAAAATTGCTGCCTCCACAGAAATATTCTGCCTTTTGTAGTTGCTCTGTGATCATTTTGGGATTTGGACTGTAAAGTGAAAAATAAGTGGTCACAAATGTTTCATTCCAATACCTTCAGGATATTTGTTTCGGTTTGTAAAACACAGACATCTCTCTGTTCTGATTTGTAACCTCACTTTACTTTTTCATGTTCTGGCACAAGAGAAGGGGTTTGAAGAGCAGGGTGACATCAGGTGATTGCAGTCTGAAATGTCTGAGGAAGTGGGATTTGTGTAACATATTTGCTATTGAGGTGACTCTGTTCTGATGATTTTTAGTCTTCCTAAGGAAAGCTTCCCCTATCCATTGCTTGCTGGGGGTCACCATATGGAGTTTCTTCTATGCAGAAGAATAATCTCTGAAAACTTCGGGCCCACATCTGCCAGGGGCACATTGAAGGTTAGCATTGCCATTTGGTATTCAAGGTGATGAGCGTTCTCAGCTTCCTTTCAGTGTCTTCCTGAAAGAAAGATTGTCAAGCAAAAAAAGAAAGATAAAATGAAAGTAGCTCCTGACATAAGAGAAATTTGTCTGTGTGGTTCATCTAATCTTGTTCTTTTTGAGGCCTAGTAAAACTCTCACTGGCTGAAGCAACCTGGGCATCAAAGCGAGAGTTCTGTAGCTTCTGTTCCAGAGATGATATTATCCCTTAGACATACCAGGGAGATCAAATGTCCTTCTTCATCAAAGTGCACTTGATTGCTATTGGTATGTTTGCAAATGAAATCTGGAATACAAGAGATCTTAAATTATAGAACCATGGAATAGTTTGGGTTGGAAAGGACCTTAAGATCATCCAGTTCCAACTCCCTGCCATAGACAGGGATGCCTCACACTAGACTATGTTGCCCAAGGCTCTGTCCAACCTGGCCTTGAGCACTGCCAGGGAATGGGGCATTTGCCACTTCACTGGGCACCCTGTGCCAGAGCCTCATCACCCACACAGGGAAGAACTTCTGCCTTATATTGAACCTGAACTTCCCCTGTTGAAGCCTTGTTGGTGCTGTCTTTGTACATCTTAGGTACTTTGGAGAATATTAGATATAAAGTATTTATTTATAGCCATGGACTGTTCTAAGTACACACAACAATGCTGCATATTTCTAATATAATTCCTAATCCTATTATAAGAGGCCATGGACATTTTTCCTATATCACAATCAATGAGTCCATACTGGGATCAAAATGTTCACAGGTGCAGATCTGAATTCCAAACTAGGAAGCTGGATGTTCTGCAAACGTTGTACTCCTCTTCCAAATCCTGTCCTCCTTATCCAGATGTAAAGTGAGCTACTAAATGAGAGAGGAAATGAGCTGTTGAATTTATTCTTGAATCCCCTTGGATTGAGTAGGCAACAGAACTGAAAGGGGGAGTATTTCTTGTGTAGAAGTGGTGATAAAAGAAGAACGAGCATAATCTGAAGTAGGGGAAGGAATTGCATCATCATCTGGAATGAAGGATGATACTTGTGTACATGAAGTTAATCAGAGACATGGAGGAGGGTCCACTGAAGATCTGAAATTGGTGCTGAGCTGAGCTTCATTAGTTATTTCACCCCTTTGTTATATAGCAAGTTGTCAGAATGGTAAGTCCTAAAATTAGCTTTTGGAATTTCTAACAGGAATGTCACTGGGAAGTCTGTAGCAAGATGTTGAAAAATCAAATGTAAGGTTTTATACAAAGGTTATTTATAATCAAAGGAATAAAAAAGATTGGAACTGGTTCCAGCCCAGAGGTTAGGACATAGATGATTTGGGAGTTCTGGATAAATGTAAGGCAATGAAGCTGTAAAAGCTGAAAATAAGGGGAATGTAAGTAGTCATATAGTTTAAAAAGGAACAGGAAAAAAAGGAGGCAGTAATAGAAAAAAGGGTTATAAAGGATGAAGCTGCTGCCTTTACTGCATTGCTCAGCAGCATTAAACACAATAAAAAGCAAACCAATTCTGGAGTGAATGTGTGACAATTCTGGCTGTCTCTTCAGCCCTGCAGGACTGGGGGGTCTGAATCAAGTGGAGCTCATCCTATTATGGAAAGGCTGTTAGCAAAGAGATGAGGATACAGCAAAGGTCAAACTGGAATGGTCTTGGGGTCCTGAGGATCTAAAGGTATGAAGGGAGGTTGGGAAAATGCAGGTTTAATAGCCTTTAGAAAATAAAGGTGGGAAAAGCCATTAACAGGGGGCCTCATTGAATTAGAGATGTTCTGCTGGGAATAAAAGAGGCAGATGCTCCAGGAATGTCTGAGCTGGTGATACCTGTGAGAACAAGGCTTGTGAACTAGGAGTGAGATGGGGCTGTGCACATTCATCAGAATTCCTTGGAGCAGAGGGAAATACATCAAATAGAGACTTTCAAGGAGAAGGTAAATTCTTTCTGTACTTTTAAAACATGAGCTAAGCTGTAACTCTGAATGTGGAAGGAAGAGGGAAGTGGCTTCTACCAGCTCTTTACTCCATAAGAATTTCCCAGACTTTCTTTGCAGATGTGTTTTACACATCTAAACCCTTCTCAGTTGGAAGTGTTGGAGAGTGGAAGTGTTCATGTGGCTTCTGGGATTGTTAATGAAAACCAGGCTAGAAAGTAGAAGAGAGGAGAAGGATTGTGCACTTAAACTGGAAGATGAGCATTGCTTTGATGTGGCTGTTAAACTGGGCTTTCCCCCATGGAAGGAGGTTGGGCATGGAAGGTCCAACACAAATTTCCTATGTAGTTGTTCTAGAGGTGTAGCATTCTTTGCATTCTTTATGTTTTCTTAGGAGAAGTTTTTCTGAAGATACAGACACCCCACTCAGAAGGATGCTTCTACTTTTAGAAGCACTCCAGATTGTTTCTTGCACAGTATCTGCAATACCAAGCACTGGACTTGGGCAACAACTCTATGTGATCTTTCTAAAAAGGCTACAGAAGGATTCATTCTCCAGTAGAATACAAGTTTCTAGGGGAACAGATGCTCTTTAATTGAAGATGAATGAGATTAAAACAGAAACTTTATTGCCTGGAGTTCATTTCTTCATCAGGGGCTGTAACGATAGGACAAAGGGTGATGGGTTTAAACTTAAACAGGGGAAGTTCAGGTCCGATATAAGGAAGAAGCTCTTCTCTGTGAGGGTGCTGAGGTGCTGGCACAGGGTGCCCAGAGAAGCTGTGACTGCCCCATCCCTGGCAGTGTTCAAGGCCAGGTTGGACAGAGCCTTGGGCACAACATAGTCTAGTGTGAGGCATCCCTGCCTATGGCAGGGAGGTGGAACTAGATGATCTTAAGGTCCTTTCCAACCCAAACTATTGGTGATCCTATGAATTTCCAGTGGTCCCACTCATCAGACCCAGCTCCTCAGTGGTGAGGTCACTTGGTAGTGAAAATGTTCCACTATGTGCTTGAGACCTGTTGTACTCAACCTTTCCCAACTATAGAACTTGAGGTGGTTGCTTATGTGTTTTTATTAAGGAGGTCTGATGTGCAACACTCTACTAGTGATGAAAGTTATGAGCAGTGGGGCTGAAAGTAAAGAACTGAAACCAAATCTCTTTTTTGTATGAGTTTACTTCTCCATATATGCTACTATTGTGTTTTTCTGTTCTCTGTTAGATTTTTAATTGACTGCTTTTAATTGTGCACCTAGTACATTCTGTCTGACCTAAGTGTGTTCTTCCTGACCTGGAGGAGGCTTTTGTGGATTTCTGGAGCTACTTTGATTAAGAGACATTGTGTTTATTAGCTTGTCTACATGCTTATTGTGTACATGTCAGGGTTTTCAACACTTTGCTTGTACAGCTGATGTTTTTCAGGCTGGGAAGAGATTGGTTTGTTCTCAAGGAATGATCATTGTTTGTCTTGGTGGATAAGAATTAACATAAGTATCTTGATAAATAGCAAATAGAATGAAGTCATAAATACTGATTCTTTCATTAAAAAACAACTTTATTTAACATGGTTTTTAACACGTTTCCAAACTAATTCTTGCAGGCTAAAAGTAGACATTTAAACATTATTTTTGTTCATGAAACTGTCGGATTTCCCAGAATGTGTGCTTCAGATTCCCAGGTTGTTTTTGACTCTGTTATACATGGATACAATCACTACACTGTCAAATAGCCTGGTACTGTTTGAGAGCAGAATTAAACCCAGCGCAGTCTATGACCCTGTTCTTGGTGGGAATGTCCCTCCTTCTCCATCTGCTTGTCCTGACTACCCCGTGTATGTTGCATATTTTTTAGCACTTCTCTTGAAAATACTCCAGTGGCAACTTTTCCATCACCTCTCACAGGTGATTCTTTCACAAAGTGTTCACTTTGCTTTGAGAAAACCTTGTACAGTATCATCAAAGCCAAGTGCAAGGTCCTCCTCCTGGGCTGGGGCAATCCCAGGCAGAGCTACAGGTTGGGTGGAGAAGTGATTCAGAGCACATCTCAGTCTCCCTTCTGGCAGGTTCAAGCCATTCCCCTTGTCCTGTCCCTACAAGCCCTTGTCCAAAGCCCCTCTCCAGGTCTCCTGGAGCCCCTTTAGGCACTGGAGCTGCTCTAAGGTGTCCCCTTCAGGAGCCTTCTCTTCTCCAGCTGCCCCAGCCCAGCTCTCTCAGCCTGGCTCCAGAGCAGAGCTGCTCCAGCCCTCGCAGCAGCTCCGGGGCCTCCTCTGGTGTCACTCTAATCTTTCAGTGTGTTTTCTTCTTGCCTGCAGTAGTGTGCTGTGAGCAGTGCTTTGCAGACTGGCCCCGTGGAGAGCTTGTTACTGTGGTCCCTTTTCTCTTCCAGTAAGAGGTGCTGTTAGGAAAGGTAGAGATGATCATTCAGCATCACTGGTGCAGTACTGGCTTTGGTGAGCTTGTGCTGAAACGCGTGAGCCTTCACAGTTATTGTTGGGAAAAGGGTGGGTTGTTTACTGTCATATGGCAATCTTGTCACAAACTGTTGTGACTCTCTGCTATTTGAGCTCTAACACTTTGTATGAGTGCTTAAATCCCATAGCAAGTGCAGAGCTGCACTTGAGAAGTGTTGAAGATGCATCCTTACTTTATGTGCAAATAACAATGGCAGTAGCATATCCTGAGACTAAACTGAAACTAAATGGAGCTGTATGGGCTTCACTGGTTCTTTGGGGCTTTTGGGTTGCGGTTTTTGTGGTTTTGTTTTCTTTGTTTGTTTTCTCATTCTTAAATGGTTTTACCAGCAGGCCAGATGCTCACATGGTGGATGCAGTATCTCAGTTTATCTCTTATCTCTCTTGGCTTTCCTGGAGCCTGGCCAGTTTGCATCAGTTGAGGATATAATTCTTCCCTTGAAGGACATGTGTCTGTCAACTGCAGTTGTTTTCTCAAGGAAAACCCAGTCATTTTCCCATTGTGCAGCCTGCTTTTCTCTTTCATGGCACTTTTCAAAGGTCAGCATATCAGAGCACATTTGAAATGTCGCAGAGGATTTGAATAACTTCCCCTTCAACATATGGGATGTATCAACAGTGAATGCTGCTACAGACACTGGGAGCTGCAGGGAAAAGGCAGGAGGGAGGCTGGGCACAAAGTGGATCAGGTGGGAAGATTAAAAATGTGGAATTAGTGAGAGAAATCAATAAACCCATTTTAAATATTTGGATAAAATGATATGCGTGAGCCCCCCAGGAGGAATTACTGGCTTGTTTTCAGTCCATGCCCAACATTTATTTAATTTTATGTCTTCTGCCTGTTTGTAATGTACTTTTATTAAAAAACCCTAACAAGTGTGTACATGTGAGGTAATTTGAAGTAGTGACTTGCAATTTAAAAGCAATTGTTTTTATTATAGCTAGAAGACAAGGCGGGTTAAACTTGCTTGTGGTCAACTAGAGACGGAATGAGTGTTTCTGTGTTATCCCCAGGACACCCTGTGTATACACAAATTGTTTATCAAGAGCACACAGGTCTGAGTTATTTGTTTCTTAATAGTGTTTGTAGGGTTTGTTTCTTTTAGTTGTGGTTATTTCCAGTCACTGAAGTGCTCTGTTATGCATGAGTGTACTATGTATGTCCAGGCATTTTCTGCCAAGGAGTGATGGAACAGGGTGGACTAGATGGGGACTATGAATTTCCATGTAGGTTGTTCTGAATTCCAGTTTGACTGTTGACTCTTCCTGTAGGAATGTCTCACTCCAGCCTTCCATGTCTGAACTAGTGCAACTGGATCACCAAAATCTGCAGTGTCACTCTGAAGGGTGCTTCCCCACTTGGCTTCTTTGGAAATAGCTGAATACCTTCTCAGAGCTGGCAAGGAGATGGCTTTGCACACTTGCACATACCTCAGAAAACGAGAAGCAATAGCTCAAGTGGCCTGGAATAGCATTGAAACTGCTTGTGGAGGTAAATGAGTAACTTCAAGAGGTTCTTCTCTTCTTGCAAGTTGTTCTTTCTAATTTACTTGCAACGTATCCTCCATATCAAGTTGAGAAATTAATGCTATTTTCCTGTGGCATGTAGCCTCTTTCACTGCATATGTAATATGTATGGTGAAGAAACCCTGCACTTTCTGGGGCTCTATTATCTCATTGTGTGTTTTATGATGCAGCAGGTCATGGAGAAAGAGAGCAGTAGGGAGCTGTTTTACAGGATTTCTACGTTCCATTGCAAGTGCTTTCATTTAACTTGTACCATTTCTGCCACTCTGGTCTGAGCCATGGTCATTTGTTTCAGTTCTGCACAAAAGGTAGAAATCCTGCACAGGATTTGTCTTACCCCAGTGTTTGGCTTCAGCCCATTGAAGCAGACTGGGCTGAACTGGGGGCTGAATTTCTCTGACAGCAGCAGGAAGTAGGACCCTTTAGAGGGTCACAGTTTATCGCATACACGTACCATATGTTTTGCTTCACCCAAACTGATCTTTCAGAGTTTTCACTGAAGTACGTTGCTGTTGGAGGTGTTTGGTCTCACTTTATTTGGTATCCAAAACAGATCTTAAAAACCAAATTTAAAGCAGAGTGAAAACTGGAGCAAACCACAATTTTACAGGAGGCAGCTCTCCCTATGTGTGTTTTACAGAAATGGACTAAGGGTGCCAGAGGCATTTGTTTGGGACTTTAGAGCTGAAATGAAATTTTCCAAAGCCTGTAAAAAGCTAAGAAAACAATACAGTGTAATGCAAGACTTAGAGATGTGGACAGGCACAGAGCTGGATGGTTTTGTCTGGAAGCATAGATGGGAGCTGTGGTAGGACTAAATCACCCCGTGTGAGTGACAACCATAGCTCTAATAGTCTTCTTACTTTTCCTTAGCTGTGTTCTCTGTCAGGGCATGGGCCACCTCACAGTGCTTCAGATTTAAACAGCTTGTTAGAATTAAATACTGAGAAACTTGTGTTTTAAACCAGTACCTGCAGTATATGCTGGGGCTTGCTTTCAAACAGCTATTGTAGAAAACTTCTGCATGTGTTTCGATGCTTGGATGCTCTCTTGTGAGCTGACAACACTGACATTGTTCATGTTGTTGTGAGATGATGATGGTGGAGACACTTGCAAATGCTGTTGTCCCAGGTCTCCGAGGATAGTGAGGCACAGCTACTTGGGGTTGTTCCCTTTGGAGCTGTTAGAAGTAGACGTACCCGTTTGGATGACTTGAAAGAATATTTGTAGGATCTCAGCTTGTCAGAAAGTATTATGTGTTATTACAGTGATATTGGGCAAGGTGCTTTGCTGTTCATATGCCAGTAAGTGGCAAGAACATGTCTGTTTGGGGGGGAGGGAGGGAATACAGAAGGTATTAGCAGCAAGGACACTTGTGCTCTTTTGAGTGATGATATGGGCTGTGCTGGGTAGGATCAGAACAGGATTGAAGGCTAAAGGAGTCCTGGAGCTGAGCAGTGTGCTTGAGGCTCCAGCTAAAATGTTCCTTAAAATGAGCATTGAGCACTAAATTGAGAATCTGCTGTTGGTAGGTCAGACCTCAAATCCATTCACATCCAAATGCTTTTAAGGTGATTGATAATGTATTTTCCAAAACATTTAAAAGCAAAACAGAACATTAATTTCATTAAATTAATGTTTTTCAAAGGCACTGCTGTTCACACAGGACATTGGGAATATTGATTGCTGTGTCTTTCTTCTCTGAAAGAGAATTCCCCTACTAAGACAAGAGGGTGTTTCTTCCTGCCACTCAAGGAAAAGGTGTGTTCAGGAGTTGGCAAAACAGGTCTTTTCTGCAAATACTACTCTGGGTCCTGGAGTTGCTACAGTCCATTTAAAAGCTGCTCATGGGCTCACTCTACAGCCCTATCTGACCCTGCCGAGCTGGTGGTTCTCGTGCGGTTCTAAAGATGTTTATCTTATTCTCTGGATCAAGGATGTACATACATACAGTGGTTTGGGTTGAAAGGGACCTTAAAGCTTGACTTCCAACTCTCTGTAGGAGAGTGTTCCAGCCGTCTTACAATCTTCATGGCCCTCCTTTGGACTCAGTCTGACAGGTCACCATCCCTTTTATGTTGGGGGCCTCAGAGCTGTACACAGTAAAAATCAAATTGGAGAGAGCAAGGGAAATGCTGGGAAATCAGTCACAACGTGAGTGGGTTTGGGTTTTTAGTGGGTGGGAAGCTTAGAATATTGGGCAACTGGCTGTTAGTGAGAACTCGAGTCTGCCTGAAAAACCCTGTCATTTGCTGTTTGTTGTGGGAGCAGTTGTTCTGTGCTTGTAACAGGCTCTGTGATCCAGTCCAGGAATAGAAACAGGGCTTTTGTTGCTTAGAGGCACATGTTGCGATGAGTAGAAATGAGCAGTGAGTAACCCGTCAGCTGAAAAATGCTACGTGCAGGATTCACACTATTACAGAGCCCAAACAAACCCATAAGTGTCAAGCTAGATTGAGAGTAACACATAAGTAAGAAAAGTGTCCATGTTATCGGGTAAACCACTCTCACAGTTGCTTGGCCCCTTCTCATGGTGGTGACTTACAAGCTTGCGTAATTCTCCCCACGGCCCCACAGCAGCCTTTTTTGTTCCATCTAACTAAATAGCTGTGTCAGGAATTCAGCTGACATCCATCCCTGCTGCCAGAGCCTCTCAAGGAGCTGAGACATGGATCCTTCCTTCAACAGATGGTCTATAAGGCTGAAAAGAACCCAGTTCATGCCAGCATGGCCTCTCACATTACCTCCCCAAGATCCTGCTTCCGTGTGAGCAGAAAAAGAGTAATGCAAAGCATGTGCAGTCCCATTCATTACAGGGGTTTGTAGAGCAGTGTGTCATGGAAAGCTGATCCTGCAGGAATGCTGGTGTGAAGGGCTGAGTGTTTGTAATGCTTATACATTGTTCTGTGGATTTTTTCCTCTATGAGAGATACTTCGTAGCAGGAAAGTAGAAGGATATTAGTGATTTATTCATTTGCCGAGCAGAGGATCAACCTTGCTGAGATTAACTCTCCCAGGGAGTTAGTGTTTCATGTGTGTTTGGTTTCTGATGTTGAGGCAATGAGCAGGAAGACTCTGGCCTTAAGGGGGAGGAAGGCAGCTGGAGTATGAATGGCAGAAGCAGCTGAACTACTGAGATGATTGAGTAGTTCCTGGTGTATTATCACCTCCTTTTCCATTACTGTGTTGGAGTTCATTAAAGCCACTTGGTTCTTTGAACTGGTGACACAGCGTTCACTGAAATGTTTTGCCCAGGTCCTGCAACGAACTGATGTGTTAGTAAATGAAGCTCTGAGTCTGACCTTGGGCTTGAAATCCTCTGGTACCATGTCAGTCCTGGGGATCTGGGTGTGTAACAGGTGAGTGTGGCTTAAGTCTTCCTTAACTCTGTTGTGGTACTGACAGGACATAACAGGGATGAGGCACATAAACAGAGAGCACACTGACCGCCTTGTATTCCCTGATTTCTGAAGGAATGTTTGGGACACCCTTCCAGCAAGTGCAGATCAGTATGGTCAGCTGTAAAAACCCATTTGAATGAAGATTCACGTGAGGCGTAAAGACATTCTGGATTCTTTCTTTTCTATTCCATTATTCAACATAGAAAAACAGTGTCTGTGTGCATGCTCCGTGTGTTAACAAGGTATTTGTAGCATCTGGATGCCTAGTGAGGCAAAAGCCCCAATGAAAATCACAAATAAAACTTGCATGTTGAGTTCAGAAGTACCACCCTGGAAAAGCCTTGTTGTGAATGTAGTAGGACTCGGCTATTCTTATTCTAATGACTTATTCAACAGAAGAAAATCTATATGGGCAGAACAAGATCAGTCTGTGTTTCTTCACAAACATATGCATCAGCACATACTTCAAGTACTATAAAAGTATATATTCTCCCCTAAGCCTGTTGTAAAGGACTAAATGATGCTGCTGTGCTGTGAGGTGGGGTAATACATTTCAGCAATTCTGGCTTTGGAACACTAAGGACATGTCTGTATATTAATTAATTAAGGAGCACATCCTGTTGCTTTTAGCAGGGAACCTGCACTGATTGGACCCTTTGAAGAGGGAGGACAACTTGTTTTCCATGTACACACTTTGAATTTTGCAACATTTGTAGGTGGGAAGGGGCAAATCCCCCTGAAGCTAAGGTACCAGGGAAGACTCTCAACTCAAATGTGAAATTCTGTGGTGTTGGAGGTGGCCTTCAGATCCTCAGCTTATTTAAAACTTGTCTTAGCAACAAATTCCCTGCTAGCATATCTTCAAGAAGAAGCAAATCTGCTGTGATTCTCAGTAGCTGAATAGAGGTTATTTTGCTCGTGATTTTTCACTGTATAATAAGCCTGAAACATCTTAAGTTTGAAGGTTTCAAGGTTGACAACTAATTACCCAGCCTTAGAAGAGATTCTGTAAAAGGTGTTATTCTCCAACTGTTCTGTATAAGATTCCTTGCAGTATTTTATTTGAAAGCATTCCAGGGTATCTGATTCTAAAGAGAAAATACCAGACTCATTAGTTACTTATCAAATGTGGTGTGTTGGTTTCTGTATTCTTTATCTGAAGTAAAAAACACAATCTTACAGTGATGAAATACAAACCAGTAGGAGTAATTTCGGGTTGGCTTTAATCATAGAATCCCAGACTGATTTGGGTTGAAAGGGACCTTAAAGCTCCTCCAGTCCCAACCCCCTGCCATGGGCAGGGACACAGAGCTCTGTCCTTCCCAGCTCTGGACTGGAGGCACAGATCAGAATATGCTGCAATACAACAAACCCTTTGTCTAAAAGAACAGTAAAAATGTTCACAGCTTAAGACATCATCCCTGCTAATGCTCTGCTCAGGGTGGCTCTATAAACACACCATTGCTAGGGGCTGAGGAAGAAACACACCTGAGATGGACCAACTGTGATGCAAATGTAAAAACAACATTTACAAACTGAGAGCTCTTTTCCATTTGTTTAGTTTTCTCTGTTACTTTTGGCATGCAGAGCTCCATGATGTGAGCTCCCCCCGCCAAGGACTGGAGTTAGAGCAGTGCTCCTGCCTGACAATTCCCATGGCAGGTTTGCCTCCTTACCCTAGAGGGAAGAATCCAATTTCGAAACCTACAGGCAGTCTATTTAAAACACGTCTTTCCAGTCGGAACACATACCACTTGCAGCTTGTTCTTTGAGGACACAATTATGTTTCACTCTCGTAAGGCCAAGGCTCAGCGTATTCCACTAAAACCTGTGCAACACAGAGAGCTTTAGGAAATGTTGATTTCACAGTATTGTGGGTACCACATGCTAAAGGGAACCCCTCCTCTGCCTCCAAAATAATATTCTTTAAAAATCCTACCCTATTTTTCCTTTCTTCTAAAATATGGATCCAATATTAGACCATTTTAATTTAAGCAGATCAATATTTCTTTAGTGACTGCATTCATGACAATGCATAAATGAATTAACAGGAATTAAGATAAAATCTGCCCTGTTTGGATCAGTTTGTCTTTTGCAGTCCCACAGTTCCTACCAAGGGCACTAACTGGGAAGCACAGCAGTGTGATTTCCTCCTGCTTGCAGGATCTGTCAGACTGAGCATACAGCCCTTTCTCCAGCCATTTTCCAAGAGCTGTGTTTCCAAAGAGTATATCCTCAACCTTCCTGGAATTCCCTGGCTCATTAACATACTTTTCCCCTAATCTATTTCCATTATGCATTTGTGTAGAAGGTTGTTTAACCACTTCCTACTTAGGAAACTATAAAACAAGTCTATTTTATACACAATGATGCTAGAAATCCAACACCAAGAAGCACCTAAACTTCCCCATCCTGCCAAGCTCAGAAGTATTTTGCTGTTGGTCAGAAATGCCAAACACAAGCCTGGACAGAGAAGCTGCCACCTAACAGAAGCACGGCACTTTTCAGAGTACTTATACCAACACTGGGGCAGTGCTGGGAACTAAGGACACTGACCACGGACTGCAGCAATGGCAAGGAAAGCAAAATACTAACTCTTTTGCAATACAGCATCAACATTTCCTACAGCTCCTGGCACCTTGAAGTTATTAAAGGTGCAATTTTCAAGTGCCTGTTTTGTGTGTGTTTCTGCACTCTGAAGCATTTATTCTTGCTTCATAGTGGAAGGTGTCCCTGTCCATGGCAGGGGGTTGGGACTGCATGATCTTAAGGTCTTTTCCAACCCAAACCGTTCTACGATTCTCTATGTGCTCACAGCTCACTGACACAACAATGCTAAACTTGAAGGATTAGTTTCATAGACAGCATTCAAGTCCATTCAGTGTTCTAGTGCATCTCAGTGCTTTAGCCAATAACTTGAGAAGGGAGGCTGAATGTCCTTGGGTTGGGAGGGACCTTAAAGCTTATCCAGTCCCAACCCTCCCCAGGGCAAGGACACCTTCCAGTGGACCAGGTTGCTCCAAGCCCCATCCAGCCTGTCCTTGAACACTGCCAGGGATGGGGCAGCCACAAGATGTTTTGATAGTTTGAGAAATACTCAAATCTATCTGGTATCCAATACAATTGTCCTTCACAGATGGATCATCCTGCCAATGTAGTAGGCTACCTGTACATACACCCTCATTTAAAGGACATTACTATGGGTTTCACGAGGTTCCTCATCATAATGAGTGTGATAGGGTAGGGTTCTGTGTGAGCGACCAAATCATGAGCAAGTTGTGTAGGTTGCTTGGATTAAGTGTTGGTAGTAGTGAAAAACACTGTTGTGTACCTGTCATAAATGCTGGGATTATTTCAACAGTTGTTTTTCAAAGGTATAAACTTTCTAGTTTAGTCTTTAAAGTCATCATCTGCCCATGGGGTGCCATTCTAGTACCCGTGGGTGGAGTATATATGCTGACCTTGCTCTAGTGCACATGGAGTTAACACTAGTAGTAGTCAAAGTGAAAGTGTCCCCTGGAAGGGGCGAAGTTGCGTAACATCCATCAGATGTTCAGTGTTAACACTGGTACATGTTTAAGTAATCGCTTATTTTTAGACTGTTGCAACCTTAAGTAATATTAATAAATAAGCTTTTGTAATGGCACACGTTATGTTGTTACAACTATCAGAGGAATAAATCCTATTTAATTATGCATTTAGAGACAGTCTCTTGTTTCTCCTGTGATTTTTCATCTCCAAAGCTGTCTGGATGAACACAGTGTGGGAAACAAGTGGCACTCAGTTTAGGTTAAGGTGTTCTGCTGATTCTTGTACCTGTCTTCTGCACGGGTCAAATCATAGATCTGAACCCTTACTTAACAAATACTTTAAAGGTCTGGGTGATGTATCTGCAAAAGATGAAGTTTTCAGAAGAGATCTGAAAACCTTAATCACTTGAGGTGAATATCAGCAACTTGTAACTGAATGACATGCACAGACACATGTTTTTCAAGAGAATATGCTGAATTGTATTCCTACAAGCAAGGCACCTCTTTAATGCTTAGTTTGGCATTGTGGAGGCAGCTGGAGGATTAAGGGAATAAATGACACCAAACAGCATTTCTAGTGGCAGTAGAAGCACAATGAATGTGTGTCACACAGTGTGTAATTTTGATAACACTAATACACACCTCAAATTGCAATGTTGTTGTCAGGAGATTACAAATTCTTGGCTCCAGAGCCTGACAGGAACCCCGGGTGTGCATTCATGGAGGATGGGATCCTTCGACTCCTGCTTGGAATTCTCAAGTGAAAGGTTGAATGAAAATAGTCCCTGAAACACACCTGACTATTTAAACAGGGTTCTAAAACTGAATAGGCTGAGAACATTGGGGCTGTTCATCCTGGAGAGAGAAGCTGCGTGGAGACCTCAGAGCAGCTTCCAGTGTCTGAAGGGGGCTACAAGGATGCTAGGGAGGGACCTTCATCAGGGTCTGTAGCGATAGAACAAGAGGTGATGGGTTCAAACTGAAACAGGGGAAGTTCAGGTTAGATATAGGGAAGAAGTTCTTTACAGTGAGGGTGCTGAGGCGCTGGCACAGGGTGCCCAGAGGAGCTGCCCCATCCCTGGCAGTGCTCAAGGCCAGGTTGGGCAGAGCCTTGGGTGACAGGGTCTGGTGTGAGGTGTCCCTGCCTATGGCAGGGGTTTGGAACCGTGTGATCTTAAGGTCCTTTCCAACCCAAACCAGTCTGTGATTCTATGATTCTGTAAGAGTGGGACCAATCTCAAAGCCACACTTAAGGAGTAAGTGATGATCTTACGGTCCCGTCCAACCCAAACCATTCTATGATCCTGTCCTGGGGAAATCTCTATCCCAAAATCCATTTCTGAACACTGTTGAATTTTGGAGCTGTCTACAACCCTGATAACTCTTGTACTAAGAACAGAATTTGATATATTAAACAAGGAGAAATAGAAGCGTGACCCTGTATTAGTTTTCTGTAGTAGAGATTAATGGGGAAACTGAAAGCTTAATAGTGTCATAGTGCTGAGGTGAGCCTCTTTACAGAAACGTGTGGAAACTCAGTGTAGGTCCTCCATAAATGGCCTGTTTGTAGCAAGGCCACAATGGAATCATTATTTTTCAGGGATAGATAATCCTACTGAGAAACTACTTGTTAATGATTTGGCACTGATGCTGTTCGTGCTGAGTTCAGGAGGAGGTTCCTTTACAACAGGAGCAGAACCTGACACAACTGCTCACATAGATTTTAATTTGAGTTCCTTCTATGCAAGGTATTTACAACCTGTTTCAGCTTCAAACTCTTGGAATAGTAGGGAGAAACCTTGCCTGTGGGGAAATCTCTGTTCCCTTCTCAAGTCGTGCCAGTGCTGAGAACTGCATTCGGGTTCTACAGACATGCCTGAAGTTTTCACTTTACCTCTCAGCCACCTGAACTGCAGTGCTGGAATTGCCTCCAGTCGAGTCTCAATACTTTGTATTTGTTCCAAGACATTTTATTTAGGATTTTAATTTTTATTGCTGTTTATGCTGGGAACATGTCCCAGTGTTCATTGTCTGCTGATGGATAAAATGTGTAATCCCCCCCAAATGTTTCATACCAGCTTAAATGACAACAATTTTAATAAATAGAATTAGTGACTTAAAAGTGTATCAGAGCTACCCTTTAACTGGAGTACATCCGTATTTCACCATTGGTTTCAGTACAAGAATTAAGATGGGGCTGTAGCAGTAAACTTTACTGTTCATACTTCACATGAAGAAGCGTGGCTTGCACATTGGAGCATGTCATAAAATCACAGAATCCCAGACTGGTTTGGGTTGGAAGGGACCTTAAAGCTCCTCCAGTCCCAACCCCTGCCACGGGCAGGGACACCTTCCACTAGAGCAGGTTGCTCCAAGCCCCTGTGTCCAACCTGGCCTTGAACATTGCCAGGGATGGAGCAGCCACAGCTTCTCTGGGCACCCTGTGCCAGCGCCTCAGCACCCTCACAGGGAAGAGCTTCTGCCTCAGAGCTCATCTCAGTCTCCCCTCTGGCAGGTTCAAGCCATTCCCCTTGTCCTGTCCCTACAGGCCCTTGTCCAAAGCCCCTCTCCAGGTTTCCTGGAGCCCCTTTAGGTGCTGGAGCTGCTTTAAGGTGTCCCCTTCAGGAGCCTTCTCTTCTCCAGCTGCCCCAGCCCAGCTCTCTCAGCCTGGCTCCAGAGCAGAGCTGCTCCAGCCCTCGCAGCAGCTCCGGGGCCTCCTCTAGTCTCACTCAAGCAGGTCCAAATTCATTCAACCATTGCTACATTTGGTGACATCTTTGGAGATTGAAAGTTCCAACTGGGGGAGACTGCTGGGACTGCGCTGACTGGCAAATAAATGGGAACTTTGAGGATAAAAATGGCATTCTACTTTTAAAAATGAAAAGGAGCCTACTAAGAATAAATTCAAACTGTAGTGTAGACACTTGAAAGTGGGGCAAAGAGAGACTTCAGAATAAGATAATAAGAGATAGGAGATTGAAATAAACCTACTAGGTGGAGGAGACGAGGTGTATTGAGTCAGCAGCACATCAGTTATTAGCTGCTTCCCTTGGTGAAAAATGTACCCTTCAGATGGCTTAAATGATTACTTTGCACTGCTTTTAGTTCTAGGAATTACTGTGTCTATTTTTGGACCTTTCTGCTTGGTTGTCAGTGTAAGATATTTTGGGGCAAACAACCAGTCAGGGTGTTGGTGAGGAACTGCAAATCTTCTTGAGAATTGGAGGAAATTTTGCAGGGAAGTGGTTGTTTTGCTGACGTGGGTTTTTCATGGCGGTTTCATTGGCCACTGAAAGAAGAACAGGGAGATTTCTTTCTTTAGAGAAGAGAAAATGGGATGATCTCAGAAAGTTCAGAGGTGGAATGATTGAAAAAATAGCAAACAGATGAATGCACTTAGGGTGGATCCAGCATGGATGTCCAACCAGCAGTGCCTTTGCAGAGGAAGCTCTGACTTTCTACTGTACAGAAATTACTTCCATGCCAGTGTAATAATGGATTAAAACTCATTTACCAGGGATGTCCAAGCTTTGGAAATAACTCCCAAGAGTTTATTATTTTAAGTAATCCTCAGGGGGGCAGAATTCTGTGTGGATGTGAAGACTAGTGGAGATAGTCAGATGTGGCAGGAGGTTAACAACTGATGAACCAAATGTCTTTCCTGATAATATATTAAATTGCATTCTGTGGAAGGAGATCAGCAATTAAATGTGTAGGGTGACACTGGCAGAAAAGGTTGCTGAGAGCTGTGAGGAACTTCAGACAAACTGAGCTGGGACCCTTGGGATGGGTTACGGGCCATATCTTCTGGATAACCTGTGATTTCTGGTTAACATGATGAACTCTGTTCTGCAAAGTACAGGTCTGTGGAAGCTCAGCGCTGTTGTGTCTACATGCTCCAGCTCCATCCATTGCAGCAAAATGCCAGGAGCTGGTGCAGTGTTTGTGATGTGGTTACATTCACCTTTCCTTTAAATGAAATCCTCCCGGACAGTTCAGTGTGTTTCTGACCATATTATAGACTCACAGACTTGTTGGTGTTGGAAGGGACCTTAAAGCTCCTCCAGCTCCAACCCCTGCCACAGGCAGGGACACCTTCCACTAGAGCAGGTTGCTCCAAGCCCCTGTGTCCAACCTGGCCTTGAACACTGCCAGGGATGGGGCAGCCACAGCTTCTCCAGGACAGATTGCCCAGAGAAGCTGCAGCTGTCCCTTCCCTGGATAAACTGGGTTTGGAGGTTCTATGGAGAAGTTACCTAGTGGGACAAAAAGGTGAATTTAGACTGCATCTAGAAGCTCACCAGGTACAGTACTTGAAGTTTCCATCCAGGCAGTGGTGTTGGGTCAGTCTGGCATCACCTGCTATGCTCAGCATAGCTGTTGTCATACACAGCAAGAAAACCTTCACCAGAAAATGGGATTTGGTGGATAGCATTAATTTCTAATAAAAATGTAACCTCCTGTGTATGCCACTGTGAGGTTCTACATGAGCTGTAGCCCACAGGAAATAAATCTCTATGTTCTCCTGGACAGTTTAGTGAAAAATATTTAGACAGGCATCCAGCTGGGCTCAAAAAACCACATGGGAATAAAAGCCTTGGAAGATGGTGGTAAATGTGTTGGGCCTAATATCAAACAGAGCAAGAAGTGAGTCATAATCAAGATGCTACAAATTCTGTGTATGGGAAGTGTGCTGAGCATATTAGTTTCATTAAAATATGGAGCTGTATATACAGTGGCTCAAAAGCAACAGATTTCAAACCACTCAAATGCTTTGTTACTGCACGCAGCTGTCAAGTTATTTCAGTACAAATATTTGGCAAGTTTCAGTAACTGTCAGATGTTTCCTTAAATAATGATTCGACTTTTGTGTAATGTTGGATCTAGTTTTATAATCTCCAATTGCAACTGCATGGTTTGGGATGTTTTGAAGCACAAATCCTGTCTTGTGTCAGAAGCCAGTCATCAACTTCATCATGTTATGAAGGAATATCTTTTATTTGGATTAAATAGAGTATTCTTATCTGAATGCCAGTACAGCCACTATTGGCAACTGAGTTGCTTCAAGACGGCATTTCCTTTTCTCTTCTTGAAATAGGTCATAGGATCATAGAACCACAGCGTGGTGTGGGTTGGAAGGGACCTTAAAGGTCTTCCAGTTCCAACCCCCTGCCACGGGCAGGGACACCTTCCACTAGAGCAGGTTGCTCCAGTCTGGCCTTGAACACTGTCAGGGATTGGGCAGCCACAGCTTCTCTGGGCAGCCTGTCAGTAACACTCAGCTAGAAACTGCCCACCTGAACAGGACAATAGTCCTGGAAAAGAGGATGCTGATAGTAACTCCCATGTTTAGGTTGCTGTAATTGTACCAGGAATTCAGGCAGACTAACAAACATTGCCTATTTAAAAGAAAAATGTGGTGTAATGTAGTTCCCATGGGGATGAGCAATGGCAGCGATCGCAGCTGGGGAGGTGTGGGTTGGAGTCAAGGAGGCTCCTTTCTCCTGTGCCAATTCGCCTCCACAGAGGTCTGCAGCAGCCTCTGCTTTGGCAGTTCTGAGCTGCTCCTTTTGAGAAGCTTTTGCTGCCACACTGTGTGCTAGCTTCTGAGGTGGCCTGGGTTATTTTCTGTATTCACTGTGCCAAATTCCCTTCCACTCAGAATAGCATCATAGCCTTCAACAGCACCAGCACACTGAAACTGAGCTCAGCAAAGTTGAAAATGTGATGCAAAAATAGCTTAGCCTATAACCCTCACCATATTCTGGGGTTAGAGCCGCAGTGTTGATATCTTAAATGTGCAAACAAGTGACCATATGGTTACAATGCAGCTATGGAAAAACAAACTGTTGAAGAAACAATTCCTCTTCAGACATCGGTTGCCGTAGTTGTATTTTGGCTTTAGGTTTAGTATGTGGTTTCTGCCACAGATATAAAGTTAGTAAACCCCTTTGCAGTTTTCTAGCAAGTGTTACGTATGCACAGCATATGGAAGCTTTGCACAAGTTGCAAAGATCATAAATGTTGACTACTCATGTAGCATGTGTGCTAATGAGAGACTGAATTGTGTCTGACATGTCAACCACTTCTAATTATAGAACGATGTAATGAAAAATACACAGCTTTTTGTGTTTAATGTCATAATCAATCAATCATTGTACCTGGATAATGCAGAAAGTCAGTGAGGATCCTCATGTGTTATTAGGATTTTTTGTGTCTGTTGACCATTACACGTATCAGACATCCACAGGAAAGACAGGGTTTGAAAACAGAAACTCTAATCCTAGTTTTGAGCATGTCAGGTATGTTTGGGCAGATCAGATCCTGTTCCTGTTGGCAGTTTTCATACCGAGAGGCAGCAGACTTTTGACTTTGTCTTGCTGCCCCCTGCAAGGAGAGCTGCTGATGCTGCAGTAGCTGAGATGGAGTGATTTAATCATTGAATTGCTTCTGGTCACTGCACTATAACATGATTTCCTCAAATCTGTTTTTACCTGGGTAGAGAGATTTTCATTTTTAGCCTTTGCTAAAATAACACTTTGTGGCGCTGTAATGAGTTGGAATTTTGTTTTTAAAATGAATACCAGATTTGAATCCAAAGCTGAGACATGTAATCATAGCAGTTACCTTTTCAGAAAAGCCTTTGCAACACCTCTGAATCCCTCCATTGTTGGCGTTGCATCCTAGGAGAGTTCTTTAGCTCGTTCAGCCTGGAGAAGAGGAGGCTTCTGAAGGGGACACCTTAGAGCAGCTCCAGTGCCTAAAGGGGCTCCAGGAAACCTGGAGAGGGGCTTTGGACAAGGGCCTGCAGGGACAGGACAAGGGGAATGGCTTTAACGTGCCAGAGGGGAGATTGAGATGAGCTCTGAGGCAGAAGCTCTTCCCTGTGAGGGTGCTGAGGTGCTGGCACAGGGTGCGCAGAGAAGCTGTGGCTGCCCCATACCTGAGAGCATATAATAAAAGAGTAACGTAAATGGACAAATATGTTATGGGTGGATCACAATATGTGTTGCTGAGAGCAGACCCCAAAGCTGCTGCACTCTTAATCCCATCTCTTCAGGAGCCCATGTCCCTGCTGTTAAGGGAATCAGGGTTCTGAATCTTGTGACAAGACACTGAATCTCCAAGTCCCTGCTTGCAGCCTCCTGCAGAGACCCAGTTATCCACCTTCGAGCCCTCTGCTAAGTGGGCCCTTGTTGGTTTTGTCAGTGGTTTGATCTCTTCCCATCTGGATCGTGTGGCTGAGGAGGGTTTGCTGGCACTGAGCCACCAGCACGGGAACAGGCAAGCTACGAAAATGTGGTATTTTTTTGTCTTCATAATCCTTGATATTTTTTTGTCTCATTTCTTCTCTCGGGGTAGTATAATGTTTCCCAGTTTGGATGGTAGAGCTGCTGCGGTAGGTGTTACTAAAGCGTTACCTCAGGAGTTAGCAAAGAGAAGCTGTCACTTGGCTGGAGGCTGTTCCTGGTTGTTGGCATCTTTCACTGTGGGTCACCATTATTCTGACCTTGGAAGACATTTGTCAAAGTAGTGTAGCTTGATAACAGCTGTGGTGTAGTAATCACAGTGCCTGGATGCCACTGAAGATGCCAGCAGTCATGTATGGCTCCATCAGTGCCAAACTAGAAAGTTTGCAATTATGAACCTGTGGGGAAACTGGTTTCCCTAGTCCTGAGTATTGCCCGAGAATTATTTGGGTTTATGTAAAGCAAGAGATTTGCAAACCTTCCCTTGCAAGGACATCTGGAAACATGGATACCAGCCCCGCTCTTGTTGCACACCAGGTCTGTCGGAAGGTTGGGAAAGTAGTTGTGCTGTGAGCTTCATTCCCTTCAACTAATCGCAGCTGTCACTGGGAGAATATGGGATCAGCCTTGTTCCCAGGGAAGATTTTTCTGACAAACTCCCTCCAACAACATCATTCTTTCCATGACATGAATTTCCAGAAGAAAAACTCTTCACAAACAGCAGACTGTCTCCTTAAAAAACTGCTTTCCTATCTTCTGACAATTGCCCAAGTGAATGGATTGGCTTCACGAATTATGCTGAACTCAACTTGCACTTTATATTCCTATTTGTCTGTGAATTAAACTATATCACTAGTAGATTAATTCAGTATGGCCACATTTGAGAAATAAACCCCATGGGCCTGATTTTGTCCTAATGCTTGAAGAAGGGGTAGCAGGGAGGAGATAGACCTTGCTTAATCCTGAGTTGGTACAAATGCTGCTGACTTCAGGGAGAAGAGATTTCTGAGCCTTGTTCAGGTGATACACACGAGTCTGAAGAGCAAGAATGAAAGGATGTGGGAAGTGTGATGCAGGTGGGTAATGACAACTTTTCATAATAAAAGGATTACAAATGAGGTGGCAGTAGCTGAAAGCAGGTGCATGGAAATACATATTTCTTTTCCCCAGCACAGTGTCTAATTACCCTGTAGATCTTGTTGACACAGTCTTATTCCTGACTGGCTCAACAGAAATTATAGGAGGAAGATCAGTCTGTGGCTCATCAATGAAAGGGCTTGACGCAGCTTTTGAGTTTAAAAAGTTGGTATAGCTGACCATCAGCAGCTTGAAATGGAAATTCCTCTTTGCAGTACCCTTGGCAGATGGCGTGCTCTGGGAGCAAAGGAGGCTAATAGCATCCTAGGTTGTTTTGAAGGGGTCCTAAACAGTAGGCAGAAGGGAAGAGGTCCCCCTTTCATTGGATTGCATTGAGCATCCTGTGCCCAGTTTTGGGCGTGATACCAGAGACACTCATGAACTGGAACAAATTCAGTGAATGCCACCAAGTCTGTGGGGCTGGAGCATTTGCCCTGTATGAAGGGGCTGAGGAGTTAGCAGGGATTGCTCAGCCTGGGGCAGGGAGGGCTTTGCAGGCACCTAGCACTGGCTCCCAAGTATTTAGGAGGAGGTCATCAGGAATACCAAGTCAGGATCAGTGCAGTGAGTGATGAAGGGTATAAGTTGAAACGAGAGGTTTTGGACTGAATATAAGGAAAAACTGTGAGGGCAGTCGAGCAATGGAGCATGTTTGCACAGGGGATGGGCTGTCCTTCTGGGAGGTGTGTAACTCAAGACAGGTAAAAAGCTCCAAGAAGCCTGGTCTGGACTCAGCTGGCTCTGCTTTGAGCTGGGGCATGAGGCCATTTCAACTGGGAGTATTCCATGGTGCTGTGTTCTACCTTAACAAGGACAGACGTCAGACCTAGTTTCTTGCAGATAGAGTTGGTTTTGGCAGTAAGCAAAACCGTGTCTAAAACATGCTCGTGCACCTGATGGAGCTGCTGGAAAACCTGTTCCTTTTATTTTGGGAAGGGGTTTGCTGTTTAAGAGAACAGGATGTACCTGATTGTGGTTTTCAAGGTTCCCCAAGTCTCATTTTGCAGTTGAGCGTTTTGACAGCTTTTTTTTCAAGTTTACATTCAGCCTTTAATGGTTGCTATAATTTCACTTTTAAAGAGCCCTGTTCTTCAAAGCCAGTAATGAAACCACATCAGCTGAGGTCTGTGTGGTGATCATGAGGGTTCTTGGTGCCTCATTTCTTCAGCTGTCATTTGTCAGCACACACTCATGTAATCTTAATGAACAATGTGCAAAGCCATTAAAAACTCAATTATGGCTTTCTTTTTACTGCAGACGTGAGAAAATGCAATCATAAAGTGCTGATGTGTAAACACAATAGCCACCATCTGCTACCGAGTAGCATTTCAGCTCCAGAAAGAGGAGATACGTTGCAGATGCATCAATAATAGGACGCTTATCAAGGCATCATTATGCACCAAGCAGGGGAAAAATTGAAATTTATGGCCAGCAAGAGAGCGCTTCATGGTTTAATTTCCCAATTTCCAGTGCTATGTTTAATAACTATGAGAGAGTGCTGCTTTATGGGCCTGGGGGTTGAGGGGAGTTTTAAAAATGAATTTATTTACCAGCTTCCCAGCCTCCTGCTTCTGGCTCATCCCAACACAACACATTCACTTCTCTTACACACTACAAAACCAGCAAGATATTAGTTCCTCTGACCTGTTGATCCAAGAGCACTAAGTTTCATTGACCTGATAGTCAAGCTGCTTATTTCTGCATCCAATAACTATAATTTTTCCACAGAAAAAAATATATCTTTTTTTCCCTTCAGTGTTTATGGCACAGGAAGTTGCTGGATGGAGGTGAACAAAACAAGGCCAAATGATTTTTCCCGTTACTACTCTGCAGAATTGGATATGCAATGGTCTAAGTTAGAGTTTCTCCAAGATACCTTGGGTTTTATTCACATTCTTGTCTGCAGACACTGAAGTGGCTTTCGGTCATCCACTGATCAATAATTTCCATTTGTGACATGTGAATTCATTCTCTAGTTCTTTATAGGAGTGGAATATGTGGCAAGTGCTTTGTTGGTGCCAGACCAGATTGTATCTCTTTTATTTGCACATACAGGCCTGTAAATTGAGAATAAATCCCATCAGCCTCAATTCCTTGTTCAGGCTGAAGAAGGCTGTCAGGCTCTGAACCACAAAGTCAATTGTGATAAAATGTCAATTTTATTAGGGATAATAAGGAAAACCACAATTGTCACTAAAGCGCTGTGCCTTCCTCCAAATTTCCATGATTTCTCATGTACCTCCAAGTGATGTATCCTGCCCAGACAAGCTTTACTGGGCATGGAATCATAGAATCCCAGACTGGCTTGTGTTGGAAGGGACCTCAAAGCCCCCCCACCCCCACCTCCCTGCCACGGGCAGGGACACCTTCCACTAGAGCAGGTTGCTCCAAGCCCCTGTGTCCAACCTGGCCTTGAACACTGCCAGGGATGGGGCAGCCACAGCTTCTCTGGGCACCCTGTGCCAGCGCCTCAGCACCCTCACAGGGAAGAGCTTCTGCCTCAGAGCTCATCTCAATCTCCCCTCTGTCAGTAGGACAGTGATCTCAGCTGCTGATCTTGGAGCATGCAGAGCGACAACTGGGAGGTCTTAGAGGACAGGGGACAGGACACCCATTCAAGTTCATGCTGTGGAATGGAAAAATAAGAATGTGTACAGATGGGTACATTTGGAGGCCAGTTTACAGAGCACAGGGTATAATAATGTGCCCACAACTGAATGGTGTAGGTTAGGATAGTCTTGTGAATGAACTGTGAGTACCCCCACAGTGGGCAGGCTGGAGGTGCTGTGCCTGTGCCTTGGCCAGCCAGAGACAGCGGGTGTTGTGGGACCTGCTACACTTCAGTCTCTGCAGAAATAAGGAGTGTGGCTTAGTTAGTATATAACAAACTGCTCTAGACAAGGTGTGAGTACTTTTCTCTGACAGATGGCACTATAAATGGAAATATTTAATGTTTTCCACTCCCATATAAATTAATGCCTCTTACCATGACTTCACCAGGCAGTTGTGTTTTTATAGGATTTTTTCCTGTGTCTCTAGACATACTGTATGAAAAATAAATCTTAAGCTGTAAATAGGGAGCTGTGAATAATTTGCATATGACAGTAGCTTGTAAGGCTATTCTTTCGTAAGTCGGACTAATGATTTTGCTAAGTGCTTTTTGGTGGATGGATGTTTTACTTGCTCATGTTGTCAGTTCCTAGATTCAGGCTCCATGCTCTCTCTAGAGTTGTCAGCACTTGCACAAAAGGCCATTGTTGTACCTTGTGATTCACTTTTTGTGGGTGGCAAAAATCAAATTGTGATTAGTGCTTCGAACTCTTTCTACGAGCTGATGTGTTTTCTCCCTGACGAAAGCTTGTTGCTTTTATACAGAAATCTGTACAAGTGAATTTCTCCCTAACTTTTTCTATCATTGAAACACTTAACATGCCCCAGACTGGTTTGGGTTGGAAGGGACCTTAAAGCTCCTCCAGTTCCAACCCCTGCCACAGGCAGGGACACCTTCCACTAGAGCAGGTTGCTCCAAGCCCTATGTCCAACCTGGCCTTGAACACTGCCAGGGATGGGGCAGCCACAGCTTCTCTGGGCACCCTGTGCCAGCGCCTCAGCACCCTCACAGGGAAGAGCTTCTGCCTCAGAGCTCATCTCAATCTCCCCTCTGGCAGATTAAAGCCATTCCCCTTGTCCTGTCCCTACATCCCTTGTCCAAAGCCCCTCTCCAGGTTTCCTGGAGCCCCTTTAGGCACTGGAGCTGCTCTAAGGTGTCCTCTTCAGGAGCCTTCTCTTCTGCAGCTGCCCCAGCCCAGCTCTCTCAGCCTGGCTCCAGAGCAGAGCTGCCCCAGCCCTCGCAGCAGCTCCGGGGCCTCCTCTGGCCTCGCTCCAGCTGCTCCATGTCCCTCTTGTGCACTGTCCCAGAGTAGAAGAGTGGTTCTTACAACGGTTCTTGCTTTATCTGTAAGGGAAGAGCAGGCAGACTGTGTGCTGACAGAGATTATTAAAGGAAGTGTCACAATTACTCTTAGAATCCAGGCTGTCTGTCAGGTTTCCAGCCTTAACTGTCTGCCTGTGCTGCCTCTTCACACCTCTTGTCAGTTGTACTTCCTGACAACCACTTATCTTGGGCCAGAGAAACAGAATCTAAATCCCAGATTCTCTGCACTTCAGTTTACTTGGGTAGATTAAGATTAGTATGTACTTGCTGAAGAAGGAGATTTTGTGGTTGACGGGGAGCAGAATTATATCAGCAGTGAACATGTGTCAAGATCCCATGTTAAGGACTTTGATTATTAAAGACATATAAAAAGTTTGGATTCAGCTCTTAACATTTCTTGAAGTCGTGCTGTGAATCTGGAATGTCTTGGTTTGGAGCCATTGTGATTTCAGCATATCAAAATGAAACATAGGATTGCCAGAGAGCATCTTGCCTCTCAGTTTTCCTATTTCTTAGCACACCCTCTTCCTTGCATTGGGCTTGAATTTCCTGAGGCCTCTAGAGTGAGTGTTTTCTGTTTCTTTGAAAGATTGCCTCCCTTCTGCATCCATGCTTTTCACTGCTTTACAAAACGCCCATCTATCATAGAAACACAAGGGAAAAAAGCATATTTGTAGGAGAAAGTTGCTGGTTTCTGTTGATATAGTTTAGAATATCTGGCTGTTCACTGCTCAGAATTGATCAAAATGGTTATCAGGCTCCTCACAGTGTCACCCTACTGGAATAGAGAAGTCAATAGGTTAGGAGTGAGGCATAGCTTTTCAAACTCAGTCTTCTGGGAGCTGCAAGAGGCCAGCAGAGAGAAACATCAGCAGCATCAGAACCAGCATGTCGAGAGGGCTGTGTTTGATTAAAAATTATCATGCCTGGCTGCTGACACACAGATTCCCCCCACTCTCGGTTATTTTCTTTAGCTTTCTCCAAGGGTGAGTGTCTGCACACAGATAAAGGAGAGCCTTTCAACAGAACTGAATCAAATAACTCTCATAATGTTTTGCCTTATTGCTAACATTTGTCACCTTGATGCATCTGCAACGACATGAGCTGAGACACAATGTGCTATGAAATAACGGCTTGATGAATCAAAATGCCAGTTCAACATCAGGCACCATGGTTAATATGATGCAAGCTTCCAGGTTAACCAACTCATAAATTGCCTTAGTATGTATTTCCTTCTCTAAATTCAGCCTGTCCTTCCTTCCTAGAAGAATAATTGTCCTTGTTGCATTAGTTCTAGTCGAGGTGTTGCTGTTGGGCTCTGAAAACAGTTTGGTTTTATTTTTAACACATTACAACCTTCCTAAGTTTCTAGTGCCAAGGTACAGGTACAGATTGGCTTGAAAGCGTAAGGGGCCATGTAGGCAGACATCAGCTGTGAGTTGGATCCCTTGTACTAGTTCCTATTGAATGTGCCATTGAGTGGCTGCACGGTAGGAGAGCCTCACTGCTGCTGAAGTGTGTCTGTGCTGCTGGTTACAGGGCCTGTTTTATCACAGATTATAAAATCATCCATGAGAGCCCAGTGTTTTTATTTTGATTTTTGAAATTGTCTAATTAAAGTGCTTCTACTTGGCCCTGAATTTATTTGTATATATATATACACCCTAAATTTTAATATCCTTTCTTTCTGTTACCTAACAATGAGCATAGAATACTTAGTTTGAGCTCTTCAGATGGATGGTTTGTTTTCTGGCTTCTAAGGGAATCACTGACTTTTCTAATGAAACTGTTTTTCACAGAATCCCAGCCTGGTTTGTGTTGAGGGGACCTTAAAGCTCATCCAGCTCCAACCCCCTGCCACAGGCAGGGACACCTTCCACTAGAGCAGGTTGCTCCAAGCCCCTGTGTCCAAGCTGGCCTTGAACGCTGCCAGGGATGGAGCAGCCACGGCTTATCTTTTACTGCAAAAGCCAGGTAAACCCACTTTTTCTTCTCTTTCTGCTTTCTTTCATAGGCTCCTTCATGATGGTGAACAGCTCTGGGCGAGCATCTGGGCAGAAAGCTCACCTGCTCTTGCCTACTCTGAAGGAAAATGACACCCACTGCATCGACTTCCACTATTACCTGTCCAGCCGAGACCGTTCAAGTCCCGGCTCTCTGAATGTCTACGTGAAGGTGAACGGAGGACCACAGGGCAATCCCATATGGAATGTCTCGGGGGTTGTTACTGAAGGATGGGTGAAAGCAGAACTTGCCATCAGTACGTTCTGGCCACATTTTTATCAGGTATGAGTTTGGAATGTTCTTCCTTAGAACATTTGGCTGGGTATGAGATTAGCTGTTGTTAGCAACAATTCTGAACATCATCTGTCCTTCCCCTCCCCCCATCAGAATGAATTTACCTATAGCATTTCCATAGCAGAGGGGTTCTATAGGCATCTTGACAGAGTTCTTCCTACTTCACCCTTTTTCTTCAGTTGCCAGGTCACAGGGTGATGGATAGGGCCTGAGTCACAGTATTGGCAAGCTAAGACCCACTTATTTATCATGAAATTGGTATATAAATAGAGTTTGGCACTTTTCATGCCACTGTAAATGTAAATAGAATCGAGTGTTCGGATGTGGAACTGCATCTCTGCAGAAATTTGCCTTAACTGTTTTTGGCCTGTGATTGGTTCCATAAGAAGGAACATTTGTTCACTCAGCGTTGCATCTGGACTTTTCCCGTGCCCATAGGAGTGGTAAAAGTACATAAGCTACTAATAAGATCTTGTAGCATGGTATCAACATGGGTGTACTCTTCACCAGATCCTCTGTTCCTCTTCAATTTAGAACTGCTCCTAATGAAGTTGTGCTTGTTCTGAGATTTATTTCTTTCAAAACAAGCACAAAGTTGATGCATGTAATGGCTAAGTTGTTTTTTGGTTACATTAGTTTATAGCAACTTGTTAGTCGTCCACTTCAAACTGTATGTGGCAACTTTGCCATCACTGTTTTAGTTTTAATTAGATAAGATTCCTCACAATGGACTCACATACCGGGTGTTGAAGGTGTATGGCAGGGGCTTGGAACTAGATGAGCTTTAAGGTTCTTTCCAACCCAAATCAGTGTGTGATCCTATGAGAGTGTAATGAGGATAGAATAAACTATGAAAAGTCCACAAATAACCTGTGAATAGGAAAGAGCAGGTAGAAAAGCTTGCTTATGTTTTTTCTTCCTTTTATTTGCTTCTAATAACGGGATTGGAAGTCTGTAAAATCAGAACTGAAGTAGAATGCTTTCATGTTCCACCTGTGGAAAAGAGTTGGGGATAGCAGCAGCATACATACAGGCACACTATGCAGGGTGAGTGGAAGGGATAAAGGGATGCAAATGGGTGGAAAGTGGTCTTTTAAGGCCTGTGAACAACTTTTCCCTTGCTCTGAAGTCACAGTGAAATGCTTATACTCCATTCAGATTAACATGAACCAGAATTTGCTTCGTAGTAGGTGCTCCACAGAGATAACAGGAATGATCTTTCACCCAGATAATTGGTTCTTGAAAAACCTGGAAAAGACAGGCTGATCTCACACAAAGAGAGCTCCTGTCCTTAGCTATACCAATAGCGGAATTCCTGAGCCTGCCTTACTTCTTTTGTGAGTCCTTTTGCAGGTCAATTTTGCTTTTCCTGAGCAAAAATCCTTTAAATCAGACAAGATTTTTTTCAGTGTAATGCAAAATGAACAGATTGGAGGCAGCAGCAAGTACTCAGGAGGAGTTCCTCCCTGGAAATGCAAGGGTTTTCTGTTTTACTTTTTGCTGAATGGGGTAATGTTTCTTTCTGCTTGTATTTGTTATTCTTACTCCTTAAGTGTGGCTTTGAGATTGATCCCACTGTTACAGAATCATGGCATGGTTTGGGTTGGAAGGGACCTCAAAGCTCCAAACCCCTGCCACGGGCAGGGACACCTTCCACTAGAGAAGGTTGCTCCAAGCCCCTGTGTCCAACCTGGCCTTGAACACGGCCAGGGATGGGGCAGCCACAGCTTCTCTGGGCACCCTATGCCAGCGCCTCAGCACCCTCACAGGGAAGAGCTTCTTCCTTATATCTAACCTGAACTTCCCTATTTTTTCAGTTCCCTATGGTTTCAGTTTGAACCCATCACCCCTTGTCCTGTCACTCCAGTCCCTGATGAAGGTCCCTCCCCAGCATCCTTGTAGCCCCCTTCAGACACTGGAAGCTGCTCTGAGGTCTCCATGCAGCTTCTCTTCTCCAGGCTGAACAGCCCCAACTTTCTCAGCCTGTCTCCATATGGGAGCTGCTCCAACTACTGACCATCCTCGTGGCCTCCTCTAGACTTGCTCCAACAGCTCCAGTGCTGCAAGTGAAGTTACAGGGAATCTAATGGACTGACCTATCCTCAGTCCCTGATTTCATAAACCACTCCTGATGATGGTCTGTGAGTTTCTACATTTATCCAAGGTTTAAAAAAGAAAAAGAAGACTTTAAGCTTGCAAAAGTGAGGAAGAAAACACAATGAAGGACTTGGTCAAAATTACTGTTATTTGGCAGCCTGCAGTGACACTTGTGGCTGAGGGAGTCCTGAGGTGCAGGATGACCCAAGCCTGGGTGTGCTGTTGCTTAGGCAGTGTCCTCTTTCACACTCTCTAACTAGCATGTGCCATCAGAGTGTTACTTGTCAACTTTAAATGAAAATTGCATGCCTGGAGAACTCTTTGTGCATAAAGAGGCCTGAAAGCATGTTCTGTGTTATCAAAAGCAACAAGGAACACAGAAAAAAGAACATTTTTCCCAAATCATGACATCTGTGTCAAGCAAAATGTTCGGTTATTCTCTTAATGCACAGAAACCACCACCTTGAATTGCAGTGTGCATAAAAAATTCAGTCAGGCAAACCCTGCATGCCCTGGGTCTGAGACTTCCACACCTACTTTGGGCTTTGGAGATGGGACTAGTGGAAAACTGGTAACCAGCCAATTGCCAGAGGTTGTGTTTTGGGTCTGGTAGTTCTGTGCAAGGGTCACAAGAGTCATCTGGATCCAAAAGCTCTCTGCTGAGCTATAAATGGTGGGGTGGTGGAGATTTATGATGTCTGCCCTGGAGTTACTCGTGCATGGATTCCCAGCCTGCAGATGTTCTGATTGTAGTGAGAAAAAGCTGTAATAGTTCTCGGAGAAAGGTAATACATGTAATCTTGAGTTACTGCTTGCCATAAGGATGAGCTTAGTCCCAGAATGCACCAAGGGCAGCGCAGGAGCCTGCCTGGAAGAGGTTTTTTGATGTATAGCAAGGAATGTTATTGATCCATGCCTGAAGAAAACTGTTATACCACAACAGATGAGCCAGGCTAACGTAGATGCTGTTGGTATAGAGCAGCAGTGAAGTGTAGGATTGTTTATTGGTAAGGGAACATGAAATGACTTAGTATTGCCAGGTCTCCTGAGCATTTTAGAATGCTTTTTTAGAGTAAAGCTTTGCAGTTTTTCATCTATATTAATTTTTGGGAAGTTTCTTAAATGTAAAGCATTGTTAAAAGCCTGCGTCTCAACCATTACACTGCATTTCCAACAGGAGTTAAAAGGATGTGAGAGATAGTGTGAAATTTGCAGAGCTGAGCCCCATCAGCGTTTATTCCTGCCTTTTCCTCATGTTGGGTCTCAATTCCCTGTTCTCAGGAAAACCTGGATGTTTCCGTGCTCTTCTTGCTTTGGTAGGGCTGAGATGCTCCAAAATACACATGAAGACAACATGGAAATTTGAACTGGGAAGTAACAGGAATATCCAAGTGTAAAGAGGATGGGATAATAGCTTAGTCTGTCAGAACAATGTTGTGTGACTTGAGAGGAATCCGCCACCCTTCCCAGTGGGTTCTGCACCGGTGTGCATGGGTTTTGTAGAGCTGACTCTTACCAGTGTAAGTTATATTGTGTTGCATTAAAGCCTCTGGACATGTTGTAATTAACAGAAGGCAATTCTCTGTGTATCAGTACTTCCATTTGCCATGCACTAAATGCCAGTGCCTTGGAGAACTTTTCTTTCCAAGTTCTTGGCTTGCAGGAAATTGAAATTTAGTTCTTTGTGGCTTTACAGCTTCTCACTAATGCAAAACCGAAAGAGGATTTTGTAGCTGTAATGTTACACTGGAATTGAAGGCTGAAGGGAGCTGCAGTTCCTTCCATGCCCTCCTCAGGAAGTGTAGTTTTTACCATTAATGACATTTCATTTCTAAGATTGTTTTAATTTCCATAATAAGGACTTGCATTATAGTCTGATTTTATGCAGCCCCTAAGAAGCATCTCAAGAGCCTCGATAACAAAACACTTGGGTTTTTTTATTGTTACTGTCTTTCAGAGACTTGCTTCCTTCTAATGTTCCTTGTACAATTGTTCCTTCCTAGTTTTTGTCCACCTTCCTCTGGAGTAGAACTTTGTTTCTATGTATTTAACTATTTCTTCTTAGTTTATACCTTTGCTGTTAGTTTTTGTGTTCTACATGATTTTATGATGTCTTTTTTCCTAATGGATGGATTTCCAAAGGTCTCACATGTGGATGTGTTTTGAATTAGGGAAGCAGATCTTAGGAATTCATGGAAACATGAATAGAAATTACATTCTGGAAGCCCAGATGCAAAGCTAAATGATTTAGGACAGTTCTGTACTTCCAAAGGACACACTGCTCCACTTTCATAGCCAGGGTGTGCAGTGACCTGCCTTTGGGCAGCTGAATCTTTTCCTGGGTTAAATCTGATGAAGGAGCTGAAGAAGAGGCTAAACAGTGGCAGGCTGGGGATACCAGCTTTTAGTTAGAGTGAAAATAAGTGTTGAAAACTGGCTTGACTTCGTGTTCAAGTGGTGAATTTTAGAGGTTACAAATTACTGAAGCGTTTTCTCCTGTGACACAAGTATCTGCACTGGAATCCTGCTCTGATAGTGGTAACGGTGCCAGCCGAACATGTTAATTCACTCTGTCCTTGCAAATATGATCGTGTACTCATGCATAGATGAGCAGTTTAGAACAGTGTGAGCATTACTCTGGGAATGAAACTGAGGACATGTTTCAAATGCAGAGGATGGCATCCGTTACATCTCCCTCCATTCATTCTTTTTCAGAGTAGTAAAGAATTCCTTTGGGAAGAGAATCACTAATTGAGAGGTAGCACCACCAGGATGTTAAATAATCAGGCTGCAGTTTTCTGTTTTCTCTTGCAGCTTAACATTTCTAAACTTCCCTTTTCCTCACAGAACCACAGGATGGCTCAAGTTGGAAGGAATCCCATAGGGATGGTTGAGTCCACCTCCCTGTTCCTCACAGGACTACCTATGAGCAGTCCAGACCCTGTGTGAACTCTGGCCAGCTCGGTGCCCTGATCACTGTGCTAGAGGTTACAAATTACTGCAAGATTTTCTCCTATGAAACAAGTAGCCCAGGGAGCATGTCCAGAGGCAGATCACTATCTCAGTGAACAACCTTTTCCTACTGTCCAATTGAACTTCCCCTGATGCAGCTTCATTCCATTTCATAGAATCGTGGAATCCCAGACTGGTTTGGGTTGGAAGGGACCTTAAAGCTCCTCCAGCTCTCCACCCGCCTGCCATGGGCAGGGACACCTTCCACTAGAGAAGGTTGCTCCAAGCCCCTGTGTCCAACCTGGCCTTGAACACTGCCAGGGATGGGGCAGCCACAGCTTCTCTGGGCACCGTGTGCCAGTGCCTCAGCACCCTCACAGGGAAGAACTTCTGCCTAATGTCTAATATAAATCTACACTTTTTCAGTTTAAATCCATTGCCCCTTGTCCTATCATTGGTGACCAGAGAGGAGCTCAGCACCTCCCCACACTGCTCCCTCTGAATAAGGTGTACTCTGTGATTATATGTCTTAATATCCTTTAATTGTTGATCAAACTGCATCATATTTAATGCTGTTTTCTCCTGAACTTTCGGTTAGTTTATTTGGCAGTAGTTAACTTACTTTTAATAATCTCTGTTTTTTTGCAGTTACTAGCACTGCTGATTTTGGGATAGCCTGTATATTTTTGGTAACAGGATACTTCAGGGCAGTTTTCCGGGTAAAATCTCAAAGCCATAGGGAAGAATGAGATTTTGGTTCTTCTGTAACTGGGTATCTGTTTATTCAGACCCAAACTAGTGGAACACTTTCACTGCCCAGCTACACACATAATATAGAAATTGCTAGTTAGTGTACCGTTAATGTAGAGAAATACTACATGTGGGTTTTGTGAATATTTATTCTCAGATTATGTTAGTTCAAGCCAGGGAAAGGCAGAAACAACTTCATTGTATCTGGGAGATTCCTATTTCAGCCTAATAACTAGAATCCAGGATCATCCGTTGCTCACGATTTGCTTTCCAGTCTTGCAGTGGCATGTGTGCCAAATTGGAGGTGTTGTCCAGGAGAATCCATGCAGGGTTATTGGTTCAATAGTACATGCATGTACAGCATTCTTCAACATTCCCGGGCATACTGAGAACAAGATGTCAAATAATAATCCACCTAATGTTCTTGGGCTGGTGCTTAAAGTGAATATAGGTGTGTATATACACAGGGTATGTTTTGCTCTTCCAAAAACAAGCAGCACATAGTTGTCTCTAATCCTAATGAATGTTGCTCTAACTTTATTTTTCATATCAAACAGATTTCCAGTCTTTGGTATACCTGTACAGACTGAATTGCCTTGCTATCCCTTCGTTACTCCTGATGGAAATGCCTTGAATGACTCAGATGCTGGAGTAAGAGCAGAACTTGGTGTCTGGCCAAGTGTAACCATTCTTCTTAAGAAAACTTTTCTTGTTTTGTGTTTCAGGTGATATTTGAGTCTGTCTCTTTGAAAGGACACCCAGGGTACATAGCTGTGGATGAAGTCAGAGTTCTCGCCCATCCATGCAGTGAGCACTCTTTGTTTTTTCTAACCATATCAGTGTATTATTACCACACTTTACAGTCTAAAGGAGTGAGTTACCCAATTTGGTCAGCACTAAAATGTCATCTCGTATCCCTCTGAGACACATAAAGACAATCAGCTTTGTATAATTATCTAACTTTGCAAGTTGTGCAAGAGGCAAATGTGCTCTCAGGCTGTAGCTAGCGCCAGGCCATCTGTGGAAGTCTTTTTTCCTCTTTTGTTATGAGAACATAAAACTGATTGTTTTATTATTTCTGAATCATATTGCTGTAGAAAACAATTTGAAAAGCTTCTGATGATATCCTGTGTGGGTAACTTCAGGAACAAACAAATAGTTTCAGTATCTCCTTGGTAAAGGACATATCCTAAAGGTTTCTCAACAAAGGTTAAACCCACTCAGCCCATAAAGATCTTATCATTAAATCTCAGTCAGACAATACACTTGTACAGGAGAGGAAGCTAAAGCAGGTTCATCATACTGTTCAGAATATTCGTGTCATGTTTCCCCTACTGTAGCCATAATAATACACTTAGATATATGTTTTTTTCTATTTAAGGAAACCTTTATCCTTAGTCTTTGAGTCTAAACTTGTTTGGTTTCTCTGTGCATCTACAGTGTGGCTTGAGGACTTTGTGTGTCTGGTTTGTGGATGTCATATGCAATTTCTTCTGAAGATTTAATTTGCTTTAACAGCCTTTAGCAGCCCCTCTCGCTGGGCCATAGTTTTAGTCAGTCCATGACAGCTGCTCACACAAAAATTCATGGATCATATCGATGGAGTAAAATCAACTGATTTTCTTGCAATGAGGATTTCAGAGAACAGCTGCCACTCAATGTGACAGATACGGTTCTGCTCAAGTCTAACAGGACATTCCTGATAACTGCAGTATGGTTAATTGCTGCTTAACTGAATTATATTTGTATTTACCATGTGCTCATTGCTCAGGCCTTTGGGTGCACTTACTTCATTAAGAAATACTTAGAATCTGTATGAACCAGATGTTGCTGATAACTGCAGCATACAGACATATTCCCCAAATGGTCTGTATGTGTTTCACAGACTGTTGGGTGATGACCAATTTCTTCACTGAGAGACAGGACACTGAACTGCGGGGTGAAGCCTGGACAAGGCATGGGATTAAAAACCAGAGAAAGGATGCTGTGTTACACCCCTGCTTAATTTAACTGAAGTATTTAAACTGTTTTATAATCCATTACTCCAATATATGCAGGTCCCTTTTAAGAACTGAGTGCATTCTTGGTGACCCAAAGAGAAGTGATTCAAACAGTTGACTACTCCGTTTTGAATTGGTTTGCAACCCGCAGCATACAGAACTCAGTACAAGCTGCAGGGTCTCTGTAAATGCTTCTCCTGTCTGATTGCCAGCATTGCTTTTGTGCTGAGTGATGACACCCACCAGGGTAAATGTCACCAGAGTCTGTTCCATTGACTTGTACAAGCTTTGCCCCTCATACTCTTTTTGCAATTGGTAGAACTCAAGCCATGGGAACCATGATACTCCTGATGGCCCTGGTGGTTACTGAAATTACTGGTGTTACGCATTTCTGCTTTACCTTCAGAGATGACAGCACAGCAGACAGACCTAAGTAGCAGGAAAACCACAGTGTAGTGCCCCTGATGACACAGTAATGGAGACAAATAACTATTTCATTGGTGTTGCCTTTTTTTCTGTCCTGGGAAGGAATGCAGTGCAGTATTGATTCTCATGATGCTAAATCGCAGTGACCGTGTGTGCAGTCATAGGCCAGCCTCATGCTCTGAACGAGGAGTCTGGGGTTCATGTGACTGCACTCACCTACTCCAGACAGCTTCATATGTGGAGCTGGCTTATATCTGCCCACACAAGACTGCAGGCAGAAAGTACTAGTGTTAGCCTGTAAATAGCATGTAGTACATTCTGTCACCCACAGGTAGTGTTCCAGTAAACTTTGGTGCCAATTGCTGATCCCCAGAGAGCATGATGGTACAGTCATTATCTTTCAGGAGGTGTCAGCATGCTGAGCATGTGGTGAATGGGATACAGAAGCTAGATACAAACATCTGGTGTGTGTTCTCTGTTCATGTGTCTGTAGTACACAAATACTTCTGTGTGAAGCTTCCTGCACAGACACAGATGCCCAAATCCTTTTGAAGCTATTTGGTTCCAATAGAAAAATATGGGTTAGTGTCCTCTGAAATTATTTCCTTGGTGTCTAATCATACTAGAAATGCAAAGATGAAGTTGAAAATCTCTGACCTTTGGAGTCTCATAAGGCTGTTTCAGTGTGTCCTGCTCAATGGTTCCAAATGGTGCCCAAACTCTTCTGAAGCCCAGGAGGAACTAAGTTCATTTAAAAGCGTCAGATTCACTACTGCAAGCTTTTTTGTTTTCTTCTATGTTAATATACAGAGGTGAATGAGCCTGGTATTTAGTCAGAAAGGGAGTCCTCTGCTCTGGTTGCTTTGTGAACGAATGTGCTGTCTGCATTTTAATATCAGTGGTTTAATATTGAATTAATACTGAATTTAGTATCAGAAAAACTCTGATATCTGTGATCTTAAACTAATGCAGTGATTCAATACTGTCAGTTAGATGAAAATTTAATTTAATACCCGATTTGGTATTAATGACACATTATTATTTTAAAGGTCTAGGATGTATTTGATAGTCAATAAAATTAAAAGGGAAAAAGACCCTTGGGAAAACTGGCTTTGGGTCAGTCATGCTTGACACACTCAGGAGCATTTGAGGGTTTTTTTGACCTTTTTAGAAACACAGCTTTCTGAAGAGAAGAAATTACTCAACTGCTCTTTATAGCAAGCACTGAGAGATGGTGCTGATGCCCATGAACTTGTGATTTGATCTCAGTCTGTGTTTTTAGCTGTGCCAGAGCTCTCTATGGTCCCTCAGGCCATCCTCTGTCAAGTCCATCATCCACCTCACTCTGCACTGAGCAGTTAAACGCTGAAGGACAGCTTTATTTTACAAAATCCCTTTGTCCAAGATAGGCCCTGGTGCTTTGCTGAGTTTGTATCTGCTGGTGTGATGATGAAAAGCCCATCACTGCCTTGCTCTACCCTTGCAATACTTCTCATCTTTTGTTAGGAAAAGCACCTCATTTCCTCCGACTACAGAATGTGGAGGTGAACGTGGGACAGAACGCGACATTCCAGTGCATTGCTGGGGGGAAGTGGTCACAGCATGACAAGCTCTGGCTCCAGGTAATGTGCCTTTTTTGGGGTGGGGTTTTTGGTTTGTTGGTTTGGTTTTGGTTTGTTTCCTTTTCCAAGTAAAATAAGTCAATAGAGAAAGACTGGGAGGTGGGGCAAAATCTTCTCATCAAGATCCTTTGAGAACTGCTTTGAATTGCTTCTAGGTGAGAGTTTAAGGTGACAAAGTACAGAATCATGATAGAGAAGATGGAAAATATGGACAGTGACAGCAAAAGTTTTCATTCAAATGAATGCCAGTGTACCTTTAAGGAGGTCATAAAGCAGACGAGACAGAACAAGTGGAATGGTTCTTCACTTCTGCTTTATTATGCAATCTTCTGTCACTCTCCAAAAATGTCCTCAGCCCAGAACCAGTGACGATATGTCAAGAAGGAGACCTACTCTCAGTTCTGAGGTTACTCCCTAGCTGGTGAAACCAAGCAAAACCAGTTTGTAGCTATTGTTTTTCTTCCTCCCAGTTTTCCTCGGCTGCATTGAGGGCAGATTGTTCATTTTAGTCCCTCACTAAAATACGAAGCCATTTCCTTTCCTAATGTCTGTACTTTCACCCTGCTAGTTGGACTTCAAAGGCTGGGTCCTGCTATTCAGGTGGGTGTAGTAAAAACCGTAAGAACTCATTTTCAGTTCTAGCATTAGAAACGGGACATACATCAAACTGAAATTGTGGAGTGCATGTTTCCTAGTGCAGGACAAAATTACTTCTTCTGCCCTTTGAAGTAATTTATCTGTGATCTGTGAGTCCCGACGTTACCATATACTATACATAGAGCTCTTGTAGAAGCTTTTAAAACAACTGAGCTCTTCAGCTCTTCTAAACTTAGAGAGTCATGGAATGGTTTGGGTTGGAAGGGACCTGAAAGCTCATCCAGCTCCAACCCCCTGCCACGGGCAGGGACACCTTCCACTAGAGCAGGTTGCTCCAAGCCCCTGTGTCCAACCTGGCCTTGAACACTGCCAGGGATGGGGCAGCCACAGCTTCTCTGGGCACCGTGTGCCAGCACCTCAGCACCCTCACAGGGAAGAGCTTCTGCCTCAGAGCTCATCTCAATCTCCCCTCTGGCAGGTTAAAGCCATTCCCCCTTGTCCTGTCAATTCTGTGCTATTAAACACCTAACATCACAAGCAAGTCAAGAGAAGTCTGTTGCTGGATGCACTGTGCATGTACATAGGGCCAACATAAGCCACGCACCAGATTTCATTCTCAGCTTGGCCCGACCACCCCATCCTTGTAACATCAGAGGCAGCCCGGAATAGCCTGTGTCACGGTCTCTGTGGCATGTGTAGTCAAACAATTGAGAGCTTTTTCTCAAGCTTTTTTATTGACTTCAGACATTGTAATAAACTTGAAAAATAACAATTTCTAATGTAGTTGAAATGCTGGGGGAGGAATCAGTTTACCTAATCATGAGAACGGAAATTCCTATTGGGAAAAGGCTTGAGTTGGTGAGAAAAGCGGTTGGCATTATGTAAAAAGGACTTGACAGGCACTTTAAGTGTACTCTCATCACAGCTGTTCTCCTAAAATGCCATTTTAATCTGAAGTTTATTAACCTGTGGTGTACTTTTAGCAGCCACTAATGGATATTTTTGGCTTATTCTTTATCCTTTTTTGCATTCTTTTGGTGAAATCTTTCTGCATTATGTCTTGATACGTATAAAACCACTTCCGACCTGAAGCACTGCATGAACCTTTTCCTGTGAGAAACGGGCTCGGGAGGAATTTGTTATTGTTGCTGCTGGATACTTGTTTTCCATCCTCTAAAATTGAAACATTTAATGAAAATAGCCTTGGAAACACCCCCAAAAACTCATTACTGGGAATTGGCAAAGCAGCATTGTGTTCTCCTTTGAAACTCCTAATAAACCAGGCCAGCTGAGCAAGTTTAGGTATTTTTCCTGTGAAGAACTATCTCTTTCTAATTCTTCATCTGTCCTTTTTCCATTTGGGAAAATGTGGGCTGGCATTGGTAGAGGTGTATTGGGGAAGGTGGGACATAGAAGGATGTCTGCTCATCCAGCCAGTTTATATGAATTGGTTCAGAATCAAAGTTTTACATCTGAAAATGCCAAGTTTATAAAATCTGCTCATTTGTAGCATTTTCCCAGGTGCCTACAAGCCATTCAGTAGCTGTCTTTTCCTATCCTAGCCAGACCTCTAAATATACTGAGTACAATGCTGTAGCGTGAGCTTTCCCTCTCTAGCCTTTTCAGTGAATATAACGCATCAAATGCCCATATATTACAAAATCCCAGGCTGGTTTGTGTTGAAAGGGACCTCCAGCTCATCCAGTTCCAACCCCCTGCCATGGGCAGGGACACCTTCCACTAGAGCAGTTGCTCCAAGCCCCTGTGTGCAGCCTGGCCTTGAACACTGCCAGGGATGGGGCAGCCACAGCTTCTCTGGGCACCCTGTGCCAGCGCCTCAGCACCCTCACAGGAAAGAAGCGTAACAAGGAATGGACCGCGCATGGGTGCATGATCTGGGTGTCTTCATGACTTGCATTATCTTTGTCTGCCTTTGCAGCAGTGGAATGGAAGGGACACGGCACTGATGGTCACTCGAGTGGTCAACCACAGACGCTTTTCTGCCACGGTGAGCGTGGCTGACACCTCCCAGCGCAGCGTCAGCAAGTACCGCTGCGTCATTCGCTCCGACGGTGGATCTGGAGTTTCCAATTATGCAGAATTAATAGTCAAAGGTAGGTTGCATTAAACCAGCAAGTTTATGCAAGATGAGTATTTCCTCCCAGATGGCAACTGTGTAGAAACCTGACAGCCTATTGGACCTTCTTCTTTCATTCATATTTAATTTAGGCAAGAAAAAAGGGTAAAAGTGACATGAATTTCAATCATATTATCAAAAGGAATGTTTGAATTGGAGCTATGTCTGGATACAGCCCTCTTTGTAAGCCTTTGGAGTAGTGCATGGTAATTATGGATACTTTTACTGTAGTCAGCTAACAGTTTGGCTGTCAGTCAGCTTCATCTGCCTGCCTTTACAATACTTTATCAGGCATAAATCATCTTGTGATGGAGCACTGCATGTCAGGCGAGTCTGCTCAGGGCTGCCGGGAGTAAATGCTGGGATTGATTCTGCTGGTGTCCTGAAGTGCACAGGAGAACATCAGTAGTTCTTCAAGGATAGTAGGTGCTTACCTTTGTTATTTACTGTGATTCGAGAGCTGTTACTGCGCCTGACATATGCAAGATGTGTCTTAATCCTGCCTTCATGTGGTGAAGTGCTGTTCAGTGAGCTGCTTTTCTCTTTATTTTTTTTAACTGACCCTGAGCTGCACCTTAGGGACACCCACTGACTCTTAGGTGGGGAGATCAGAAGGTGGTTCCAGAGACATTCTGTATTTGGGGTGGGGATGATAAGAGGTTGGAGGAGTTTGAAGTATGGGATTGCTCAGAGTATAATGTTATTGATTTAAACATTTCACTTCTCTGCAAATAGAGGACTGCTGCAGAAACGAGATCACTTTGTCCACTGTCCTACTTTCTGCCAACTTAGTCTCTCATGTGATGATCAGTGCACTGATGCTTTTACAATGCCTTGACTATAGAGTGTTGCGTGGAGCAGATATTCAGACTACACAGATCACACTTCTATTACATGACAAGTGCTTTTAATTCCCCCTTGGTGATCTTGCATCTTGTTCAAATCTGAAGGAATTAATTCATGGTTAGAATGGGACCGAGTTGCCAGGAATAGCATATCTAGTGTTGTATCATAGCTAAACAGAGGGAAGGCAATCTTCTAGAGCAGCCAAATATCAGCATAGTTGAGTAGGTGCCCAACCCTTTCATATTCATTGATATAAGAAGGTTAAAAACCAGAAAGGTAAGTTATAACCATGAATGGTTGGATGCCCATCAGGAGAGACATTGCTGGATTCACTGCTGGGTTACTCTGGCAGGCAGCCAGCTACAAGAAATGTTAGAAGAGTGGTGTGGTTATGTAGGAAGCAGGTAAGGTTGGGTGGCTCAGTGGAGGTTAGTTTTGCTGCAGCACTGTGACACGCTGGGGTTGCACGGATGAGTGCTTCCAGAGCCTGACTGATTTTAGTGGGGATAATAGCAAATCTGTAATGCAGGCACACAGGCTGAGCTGAAAACAAACTGGAATTGTTTAATTCTGAAGAGATGTTCATTGAATTGCAATCATGTACTTGGGTATACATCAAATTAGGCTGTAATTGAAGTTTCGCTCATCTGAGAGTCCTGCCCCTAACCCACTAAATCCAAGCTAATACTCTGCCTCTCATGTGCTTTCCTCTTGATCAGCTGAACATCAAACCACAGGGGATTTCTTCAACAGAGGTTAAGATTTAAAAGTGTATCTGTGTATCTTTTTTAATGTAAAGATCTGTTTGCTTCCCTGTGTGTACAATGTTTTATTGTAGCATCGAGAAAGGAAAGAGTAATTTACATTGCTCTATATTGAATGATAAGATCTGGTAGATACAGAAAGAGAAGTTTTGCTTTGAGATACTTTCTCACCCTAAATTGGAACAATAGAAACTTATTTCAGCAAGTGATAAGTTGAATTGAAAAATGATCAATGAAATTAAACATCCAATTGCTGCCCCCCTTTCCCACCCCTAAATCCTCCCCTTACTTGTGTATGTGAACATCTTTACTAAGGACAGTGTCTTATTGTCAAGTAATTACTGGAAACCTTATACAAAAGATTATCACCGTATTAGTTTCAAATCATTACAGTCTATTTGGTGGCAGGAGATGCGTTGGTAGTGCCGTGAAAATGCTGTTCTATAGACAGCTATTTGCTGGGTATGCTAATACCTTCCTGTCTCCTGACTCTGTTGTAAGGCTTGTATGAATGACAATACATTCATTGTACTCTTAGCACACTAGAATCATAATAGTCAAGCCAGAGAAACCTATCATTTCCGTCTGTACACTTTACCATCCTTTGGTGCTCCAGTGGAAATAGCTCTTCTCTATTTCTTATCTCTCACCATTGCACATATAGTAATTTAAGCCAATTTTGTGCAGGGTAGTTTTCCACAAACCCTGAGGGTCTGATTCTCGCTGCACTGATCACATGTGAATGGAAAGCTCCTTCTCTGTAATTTTCTTTTAAGTAAAAGCTGCATGGCACTTACATTGTGAACTAAACATAGGGTTTGCTTGTGTAAAATCGTTTAAAATGCTGTGGAAATTGTCTGTAATCTTAGCATTTAAGGTCTCTCTTAATGATGGTGTCCTTCCAGGACGCCTGTCACATTAGGTAAGGCTGTGAATGACATTTTGAACTCTATGTGTGTGTAGCACATTTGTTTGCAGTTGTTTGTTTGGTTTGTTGTTTTGGTTTTTTTTCCCTGATCCCTTTCAGATATTCTGGATGCCTAAATCAATGATAGAATCCCAGAATGGTTTGGGTTGGAAGGACCTTAAAGCTCATCCAATACCAGCCTTCTGAGATTGCAGTGTTGATGTGAAGAGTAGACACTGCACTGCAGCTCTCCTCTTTAGCCATCAGGGTGGCTGGAAGACTGAGTCCATTCCCTGCCTTGGAACCACTTAGGAGATAAGCTCAGCTGTGGTCTATGTGTCTTTTAGATTTTAGTGTTTCAAACTACTTTTTCTAGTCTGCATTAATAAATTCAGATGGGAATTTTCATGCCTTCCAGCTACTTATCAGTCTCATCTGGATCATGGAAGATGCTGTGTAGATTTGAATTCATCTGCCTGAGAAATACACATTAATCAGGGTCCTCAAAGTTACCACCTTGTGAACAGGAGAAAGACTCTTGGTGGTGCTGCCATCAGTGTCAGAAGCTGTGACAATTGGGTTGCCTGCTACCTCCTTCCCTGTTCTTCCAGCTCACACAAGTAGATTCAGTCTGCAGAGTTTACATGTCCTGTACCACAAGAAGCTACTTACAGGTTTAATAAAGCATGTAATGGTGTTGCACTTCTGAACACCACCCCAGCACAGAATGGGGGTGTGTGTGTGCCTGTGAGCCACTTAGGAAGGTTATGCTGCCTTTGGAATTACTGAACAAGGGAGAATGGCTTTGTGGGGTGTCTGGAAAAGCCACATACAGTTTGTTATTTCTTTGCAGTCTCAGTGGTGGAGGCAATACGATGCTCCCTTCCTTGGTGCTTGCATCTGGCTGGGAATTACTTGATCTTCTTGTTGCTCTGTTTCATTGCCCGGTTCAGTGAGTTGCTTTAACTTAGTTTTAATCATTAGGTGGGGGTATGAGAAAAGCCATGGCAAAGAGATTACAAGCACTCATCCACTCTCACAAGAGCTTTAACTCCTCTTCCTCTTCTCTCAGTCCAACTTAATATGTTTCTGTGAAGTTGATTGGAGGGATAGGAAGACAAAGCCCATGTTTCATAGACATCAGCAGTTAGTATGAGCCATATGTGTTCCTTCCAAAGGAAACATTTCCTTCTCCTTCTGTTTAACCTCCGTAGCAGAACTGGTAAACAAAGCTATTTCCCTGCAGACTGATTAATGTCTACTGTAGAGATGGGATCCAGCTTTCAGAATAGCACCAAGTGCCATGCAGGGGTGCTCCAGCATCTGTGTTCCTTGTTTTTTAGGTCTACATTAGTCAACAGGGTAGAAATTGGATTAAACACATCCAGGAAGAATCCCAACTACAGCTGGGATAAGGGAGAGTTCGCAAACTAAGAGCATATTGACAATTCACTCTATATATTTTGTCCCAACTTTCTAGATCTTTCTTCAGTAGCCTTCCTATTTCTGTGTAACTTGATCAGGGAAGACTGACTTAAACTTCATCTTGATTGTAGCCACTTGGAAAATTATGATGACTTTCCTACCACACCTCTGAGTTGTTTCAGGAATTTCTTGACAGATTGATGCTGTCCATCATTTGTAGGGTTCCGGTTTGGGTTTTTTGTCTGTTTTTCTTCCTGAGACAAGTGTTAGTCCAAGAGTTCTGGTTTTATCCCCATTGAAATTTCAGTTGAGACTGGTAGAGACATATGCATGGGATGGATTTGCTTGGACTTGGTTTTAATGTGTAGATTTCTAAGTATGATGTTGCTGATGATGTATAAAGGTCTTGAATTTATATAATGCAATAATAAATGGAGAAAGATTAAGGAACGGTCTTTTTGAAGCAGAAGGGACTTAAGTTTTCCAAGGATGAAGAGTGTTATGGGAAGCTGTTTCTTCCTTCCTTGTTTGTGGAATTGTCCCAGCCTCCATGATGCATTGTGGATACCAGTTGTTGCTGTGGCTTGGTGAGCAGACAGCTCATGTCAACTTCAGTTCTGACTGGAAGTCGTGGGGAAGGAGTCCTCACTGCTCCTAGAGAAAGCTCTAGTAGTGAGAAGGTATCTCAGGGTTCTTTCTTTCTTTCTCTCAACACTCTTAAGAAACAGCTCTTCCTTACATGGAGCTGTGAGTAACCTGGTGAAAGATTTGCTTTTTAGATTTATCTTTGATTGCAGTTACTTGAACACTGCAACCTTTCTGCTTGGGTTAGTAACTGCATTTTGTACTTCATCTGTGTCATACTCCTTCTTCCCCCCATTCAAAGGGAACAGGGGGAATCTCCAAAGGAAACACAGTGACAGGAGAAGCAGCACTGGGGGGTAGATCTTCTCTCTCCTTTAGACTCTCTCTGCTTCCCTTGACTTCTCAGTGACTTGATCTTGCAAGGCAGACCTCTGTCATCTGCACTTCTGAGGTGCCTTATCCCATCAGAGAATATAAAGGAGAAAATAGGCATCTAAGTCTAAACATGCTGTCTTGTGAAAACATTCCCAATCCTAGATTTATGTTAAATTTTGGTCTTCAGATAAAATATGAACCCCAAATTAGCGGAAATAGTGTTATATACTGATGTGTATTCCAGTACAGCACACTTTCCTATTGACTTCCTATTCTACAGAAAGCTCCCAAGAAATAGTGCAGCTGGTGGGAGCCAGGATGCTGCAAACCCAAATGAATCTGTTTCAGCCTACCTGGAATTACATTCATGTTTGGAAGGTATGGACAAGATAATTTCACATAGTTCATGCTGCCTTCCATACTGCAGCAGTAACATGACTCTCCAGTGTACTACTGCTGGGTGTGGAGTGTTAACTACCAGCTCCAGTTCTGGGTTTTCAATGCTGGAGGCTTCCATTGCACTGTAGTACCCATTTATCAGGCCAGAGTGTTGCAGCTACCACTTCTCATATGTTTATTTTGAAAGGAAGGGGGGAGTAGCAGTTACTTGGCCACTGTTACTGCTCCTCCCCATTGCTTTGTAGCATGCTTGCCAAGTGTAGTCAAAATAGAGAGGTAACCCTTGATACCATTTTTTCTCCAACCTATGCTGCTGTTACTAGTGGGGTGTGTTCCTGCTGGATGATCTCTTTGGTTTATGTCCTGTAGTCAGAAGTCTCAGCCTTTCCAGTTTCTAGTTAAAATTAGCAAGAAGGTTTAAGGCAACTGCACAGAAATTGATTCAGGACTGTTGGTGCTCAGAAAAGAGCATCAAATGTGAAGGTAAAGTCCCAGTGCCTTTGCTAAGTGGAAACTTTCATGCAGTAGGTTGGTAACTCAGATCAGACATGTGCCATTGCAAGAGGTGTCTGGTAGCTTTTCCTTGTTTGTTGTTTCTTTTTAATGTACAGATTTTCATGTGAGTTGATTTCTGATGGATGCTCATGTGACATTACACTGCAAAATGACAATTCTTTGCTTATGCCTTAGCTAAAGATTTAGCAGAAAAGATGAGTCACATTCGGTGCTAACTCTTCTGTTCATCCTTCTTCTGCCAGTGTAATTATAGGGAAGTTATTAATGGCTTCTCCTGGAAAATAGAATCTAAAGCTGTCTTTAATTTACCCACCCTATGGTTAAAATCCTGTTACATGTTTTTAATTCAAGAGAAGTTCCTTGAAGTATCAGATATCACCACACCTGGATGTTGGTGAGGAGTGTGCTATGATTTAGGTTTACTTGGACACCTGTGAGATCTCATTTTTGGATACGAGCTTCAGCAGGAAGGGTACCCTTTTCGCATCAAATTATTGCTTCTGTTGCAGTAGAAGAAAGCATTCTAAAAAAAGTGGGGCTTTACTTAATATGAAATGATAAATGCAGGCAGGGATGCATCATAGAATCAGACTGGTTTGGATTGGAAGGGACCTCAAAGTTCACCTAGTGCCAACCTCCTGCCACAGGCAGGGACACCTTCCACTAGAGCAGGTTGCTCCAAGCCCCTCTGGCCAACGTGGCCTTGAACACTGCCAGGGATGGGGCAGCCACAGCTTCTCAGGGCACCCTGTGCCAGCGCCTCAGCACCCTCCCAGGGAACAGCTTCTGCCTCAGAGCTCATCTCAGTCTCCCCTCTGGCAGGTTAAAGCCATTCATTCCCCCTTGTCCCATCCCTAAGGGCCCTTATCAAAAATCCCTTCCAACCCAAACCATTCTATGATTTTCTGATATAGACAGTTAAAAGCAATATATAGGTACCTTACCTTGGTTTATTTTACTTAGCTTTTTTCGCTTTGTACATCTTAAACCACCCTGGATTGGATTGAAGTCTAACCCTTTCTTCAGAGATCTCTCTTTGTATCTATACTCAGCCTCCTTTCAGACTTCCAGGTCTGCGTGTTACATGCAGCCTTCTACTGCCTCTTCTTTCATTATACTTCTGCATGCACTGCAACTGGTCTACTATATGGGCACTTGTTAAACTCCTCTGCTGGGTTTGGAGGTTGGCATTTTTGAGCTGAAGCTCTAATCCTAAGGCAAAAAAGGTTGCAGGTTTTGGAGGAAAGACTGAAGGAGCTTTGTAAGCTCTGAATGGATGAGTTCTGAGCTAAGGATGTTAATATTACGGCAGCTTCAGAATGTTTTTAGCTTCAAAGTTTGGAGATGACAAAAGTCCTTCAATGTCTGTTAGTAGGTGCTGAATGGAGACCATTCTGCAAGCTTGTGTTGCGTGTTCAGATGAATGGGGTTTTTAAAGTTTGCATAGCATTTACCTCTGAATGATGGATCTGAATGGCGTTGCTTTCAAAGCCTGTATAACTGAACTCCAGGGAGAAGCTGGGTGTTGGTTATGTTTGCATTTGTCCTGTCTGAATGAAGAGATTAAAGAGCATGTTTCTGTTTTAACGAAAGAATGATTGCTTTGAAATTAGTTCCCCACTCAACTGTGAGATTATTTGAGGCAAGAAAATAGGCAAAATTGCGGATCTGAAGTGAGATTCTGCAGTCCTTCTCCATCTCTACCCATTTAAATAATGCTTCATTTTTCTGAGCAAATAATTTCCCTGCATCCATTTGAGCTGTAAGATGATGAAATAGAGTTCTCATAGAATCACCACCCTCGAATGTGTTGTGCTGTTTTTTAGCTTTGATCTGATGTGTTAATCTTCTGCCATGTGCTGGGACACTGGGTCAGATCCCATCCTCACTGTTAGCCCTGTGCAGCTGTGACTTTTAGAGAGTGCTTTAGATGTAAGAGCAGAAACCTGCTGAGCAGCAGTTAAACAGGGTGATGATTACAGCAAACCCTGCAACTATTTTAATAATTAGACTATCAATTTCAGAAGGAAAAAGACATAGTGTGACATT
>NW_009921260.1:103815-104301 GCF_000696875.1 Nestor notabilis | reverse complement strand
AGGTCGGTTTGCCCAAACCCCGTGTCCAACCTGGCCTTGAACACTGCCAGGGATGGGGCAGCCACAGCTTCTCTGGGCACCCTGTGCCAGAGCCTCAGCACCCTCACAGGGAACAGCTTCTGCCTCAGAGCTTATCTCAATCTCCCCTCTGGCAGGTTAAAGCCATTCCCCTTGTCCTGTCCCTACAGGCCCTTGTCCAAAGCCCCTCTCCAGGTTTCCTGGAGCCCCATTAGGCACTGGAGCTGCTCTAAGGTGTCCCCTTCAGGAACCTTTTCTCCAGGCTGAAGCAGCCCAGCTCTCTCAGCCCTGTTCTTAGAGCTCTCCTAGTATTGCTGGGTTTTCTTGCTTTCCTTTTATTATTATGAAAGATTTCAACTGCTGCACTCTGCTTTGCTGCACAAATACATAAAACTCCCTCTCTGAAGAAGTTATTCCAGTTGTCTTTCCTTTTAACCATCTTTTCCTCCAATGCTTCTCTTGCCTTTC
>NW_009921260.1:100127-103804 GCF_000696875.1 Nestor notabilis | reverse complement strand
TCCATCAATGCTTGTTTGTATGTGAGGCAGATGCAAATAGCTGCAAGACTTGGCCTCTTTCTCTTTGGATCCTATAAATCAGTCTTTGCATACACTTTACTGTCCTATTTATTAGCCTGCAGCTAATACAGAATTACATGACAGACTACAACTTACAGAGTGTTTGTTCCCTCAGCAGGACACAGACACAAATTAAAATGGAAAAGTTTGGATTGCTTCCTTCCTTAATTTTCTCCTTTCTTTTCTTCATATTATGGCAAATCCGTCTTTTGTTGCTGCTGCTGAGTTTTTGACTGACCCTCCTGAACACTGCTGACTATATCTTACTGCCTTTTGAGCAGCAGCATGACATTATTAAGTCTTCTGGCCCAGACTGTTCACTAAAAATGATTTGTCAGTATTTTCCATGATTTTGAGGTTGAAACTCAAACTACCAGCAACCCTGTGCTTGCTCTTATGTGGTTTTCTACCACCTCCCTCTACTTAACCATAACTCTGTTACATACCTTTGCTCTGCATGGTGAGTCCTGCAAATCATTTACTCCTCTTTGCCTTGTGTCAAGCATACAGCACTTTAGGGATGACCAGGAATTTTGGTGCCTTGGTTTTATAATAGAATCATAGAATGGTTTGGAAGAGACCTCCAAAGCTCAACTAGCCCAACCCCCCTGCGGCAAGCAGGAACATCTTCAACTAGACCAGGTTGCCTATTGTTTAAGCCACTGTCTCTTAGCTTGTGGGAAGTTTTATGGTTATTGTTGTAGTCACAAACCCATGTGCTCTTGAGAACTCAAATCTTGTAGTAGAGAAGCATTTTGTACCAATTTCTGTCCATGTAGCTCTGAGATGTCCTGAGTGCAGTACTGTTTCAGAGACTCCTTTTTCAGGATTTAAAATGGGAATGTTCACTTGATGCCAATACTAAATACTGTGATCTCACAGAACACACCTCAAGCTCTGCAAGCTTGAGTCTCGATGTAGTAAATGGCCTTGGACAATTGACTGCTCTGCTTATTTTCTACTCCCTGCTAAGGGAGGACAGGGCTATGTCAGAGCTGCAGGGATGGGGTGACACATGTTGAGGCAGACAAGGATTAGCTCTGCTATCTACAGTTGAATTGCACATTGACAGTAATTGGGAAAAATACATTCTTTGTCTCCAAGATAAAACCTTTTCACCATATTCATAGTCCTCTCCAAAGCTCTGCCAAGTGGATATAATTTAGCATTAGTTAACACAGCATTTAGTCAAGGCATCTGAGGAAACTCATTCTGTTACAGAATTATCCTCAAATTCACCATAATTCCTTTTTATGTTGTCATCTTGGAATCACAGCCCTGTTCTAGTCTTTGCAGTAGGATTATTGGTATTTCCTGAGCAAAAAGGGAACTTTAATACTCTTCATTAGGGCTGGGATAGTTTCAGTAGGAACTAGGCTGTTCTGTCTTCCAAGATTTACTTTTGGAAGAGAGGATGTGAATTTTCTGCACGCCTCAGCCCCAGGTATAGTGGTTCTATACTCATAAGGAACTTTTATTCTTTTGCATATATCTCATCTCACTTAGAGCTGTAGTGACAGAAAGAAAAAATGTTTCATCTAATTTGACCTTTTGCAATATGCAAGCTATAGAATTTCCAAGTCATTCCTGCATCAGGAGTGATAAAGGAGCAGAGTTTTCAAGAGAGGTTGATCGTGATTAAAAGTTTTTAAACTATTGAAGATCTCAACGACTTTAGGTGAGTTCTGATGATCTTCACTGCTTAGTGTCTAGATCTTATTTCAGGCGAATGTTTACAGCTTTTATATCTAACAGATATTAAGTCTTTCTGCTAAATATAATAAATCTTAAAGTATTGAGTGTTTTGTTGCTGTGTAGAAACTTGTATCTTGATCTTGGCTTTGTTATTTGGTTAACTTAGATCAGTGTTGTCAGTATTTTGCGAGGTTTCTTGTTCAATTGAAGCTTTGCTGTCACTTCTGGGGAAGTATCTCATATATTTCTGAAACATTCTCTTTGTTCCACAATGAATGCTTTTACTTAGCAAGTTTGGTCTCTTTCTTACTATGTAATGGGAAACTCCTAAGCAATAGATTCTTCCTCTCCCCACAAGGCTTTCTAACACATATGTCTTCAGCAGTGACAAAGAAGGAACTATAAACAAGTACTGCATTCTTAAGAAAAAAACACTTTTCCAACAAAGAATGTTTCATGGAATCCCAGCCTGGTTTGTGTTGGAAGGGACCTTAAAGCTCATCCAGTCCCACCCCCCTGCCACGCGCAGGGACACCTTCCACTAGAGCAGGTTGCTCCAAGCCCCTGTGTCCAACCCGGCCTTGAACACTGCCAGGGATGGGGCAGCCACAGCTTCTCTGGGCACCCTGTGCCAGTGCCTCAGCACCCTCACAGGGAAGAGCTTCTGCCTCAGAGCTCATCTCAGTCTCCCCTCTGGCAGGTTCAAGCCATTCCCCTTGTCCTGTCCCTACAGGCCCTTGTCCAAAGCTCCTCTCCAGGTTTCCTGGAGCCCCTTCAGGCACGGGAGCTGCTCTAAGGTGTCCCCTTCAGGAGCCTTCTCTTCTCCAGCTGCCCCAGCCCAGCTCTCTCAGCCTGGCTCCAGAGCAGAGCTGCTCCAGCCCTCGCAGCAGCTCTGGGGCCTCCTCTGACCTCACTCCAGCAGCCCCATGTCCCTCTTGTGCTGTTCCCCAGAGCTGGATCAGGGCTGCAGGGGGGTTCTCCCCAGAGCTCAGCAGAGGGTCAGGATCCCCTCCGTGATCTGCTGCTCACACTCTGGGGATGTGTCAGGAGGTGAATTTCCCAGGTTTTTATTGGGATTTTAGCAGTAGCTTTTCAGAATTCCTCGTGTTTCTCTCTGTCTTTATGTGCTTTAACCTCACTAGGACTAAAGCACAGGAGGTATTTTGGTAACACTGGCAAGCAGTCTGTCATCAGCAGGTAGGTGAACAGCAGTGTGGCCTTAATGGAAAATGAAGTGCATATGCTTCTGGAATAAATGAGACTCAGACCTTGTTTGGTGCTGGCTCTCCCCACTTTTCCTTATTTGCAGGAGGATTGTGTGGTAGTTTCAATCTTTCCCAATTTCCCGCAGGCTCTGGAATGCTTTTTGTGGAAATACCAAGGCCTATCAGCCATCATTACAGCTATCACAGTAAGCAGCACACCACGCAGTGCATTGCAACTTGTAGCATTTATTACTGCCTCAAAATTCATTTTCTGAGAAAAGAGAAAGAATTGATCTTTCAGTGTAATACTTTGGAGACTCTCATAGGGAACAGCCTAAATCAAGAAGTGTGTTTCAAAGGCTGAGCTTTAAACTGAAAATAAGCAGATATACAGCTCAGGAGAGGTGAAAGATGGAGGGACTGTTGTGATCTGCAGGGTATTGTGAAACTCTGTGTGTCATAAAAACCTGATATAAAAAGGTAAGTATCGAAAGGCGGGGAAAGATTCACCTGGTTTCCCCATGACTTCACAGGTTAGCAGTCACTTCTGGTGTGTCTGCTAATGACATCCAGGACTTTAGATTATAAGGGGGGTGTGTGTGTGTGATAATACTATTTTTGCACTTCATATGGGATGTGAAATGGGATTTATGGCACAAATCCTGAAGTCACTTCAGCTGATATTTGGGGGTATTTTGGGAGGGAAGATTCCCAGCA
>NW_009921260.1:64019-100096 GCF_000696875.1 Nestor notabilis | reverse complement strand
GGAGAACATTCCCAGCAGAGCCGTGCCCTGCTGCTGAGCACAGACGTAAGGAGGTCTGTGATCACTGAATGGTCAGACTAATGGTGTGAAGGTTGTATGACGACATTCCCCTCTCCAGACCCATACCAGGGCTTGACTGGAGCACAAACATGTAGGAAAACCTTAATGAAGGCTCACAGTAAAGGCTGAAAAGGCTTCAGTTGCAGTTGTTAACTATTTAGGGAAACACCGTGAGGTGTAAGACAGGCAGAATCTAGCCTTGGAAAACTTTGGGTTTATATGACCGCTTCAGATGCTGCTTGCTCACTATAACAGTTAATGGCTGGGGTTTTACATCTAAAACTTACTGGTGCTTAGCAAAGGCTGAATTCTTATTGATTAAGTTTTATTCTTGCTGCTCAAACCTCACTAGGTTGGCAGCTTAGCTCTTTCTGTTTTCAATTTTGAGTTGAACATTTCAGATACATGGACCTACAACCTCACTTTATATGTGAGGCTTTTCTCCATGGCTTACACTGGTCCTTGCAGTTAGTTGAGGTGGAACCTCCCTGGCTGCTGTAGGTAGAAGTTAGCCACATGGAGTGAAACAGTGGGGGGAAGAACTGAACAGATGTATTTACTTAAAAAGCCAATGTGGTGCTCTTATGTATTTACTTAAAAAGCCAATGTGGTGCTCAGTAGCCAAGCTGGCATATGAATTGGCATATGCACAGTGTGGAGGGGCCATGACCTCTGAAGGTGTGCTAAACACACCAGAATATTTTTATATGATGTACTCACATGATTTGCTTAACTCTATAAAGTCTAAGCAACTCAGCAGCATCTTTACTCAGGGACAGCTGAATAAGGAGCCTGCACTGTTTGGGGTGAGGCTTGTTTGGCAGAGGATTGTGTCTCTGCTTCAGAAGCGCTGCAGCAGTAATAATGGCAGGTCAGCAGGAAAAGATGAATGATGTAAAGGCAAGTGCATCAGCAATGGACTTGCTTCTTACCTGAGTGAGGGCTTCTGCAGTGAGGCTGCCAGGAACTACAGGGGAATGGGTTCTCTGACGCAAAGGATGGTCTGAAGATCATGTGAGAGCACGAAGCAATGGCCTTCTGTAGCTTAATACTATGCAGCTTTGTGAGGTATTCTAGTGGAAAAGATGAATGATGTAAAGGCAAGTGCATCAGCAATGGACTTGCTTCTTACCTGAGTGAGGGCTTCTGCAGTGAGGCTGCCAGGAACTACAGGGGAATGGGTTCTCTGACGCAAAGGATGGTCTGAAGATCATGTGAGAGCACGAAGCAATGGCCTTCTGTAGCTTAATACTATGCAGCTTTGTGAGGTATTCTAGTTGAAAGTTATTTCAAGTGGTTTGTGTACACTCTACGTCAGCAGCCTCCAGTATTTACTGCAATTCCTTGGAGCAGCCTGGTCTAGTGGAAGGTATCCCAGCCCATAGCAGGGTTTTGGAACTGGATGAGCTTTAAGGTCCTTTCAAGCACTAATCATTCTATGATTCTATGCTGTACCACCTGCTTGAATAAACAGAAAAGGGAGCTTGTCTGTCCCACATCAAACCATTGTATATCTTTGTGTCAGCTCTTCCATTTTTATACCCACCCATTCCTTCTTTCTCATCAGCTGCTCTCCAGGGCAGCAGTTCCAGTGCCAGGCCATGCTGTTTTGCTGCAGGTAAGGTGATGATTTTCCTTACATCAATCACAGTTTTGTCAGTAAGATCAGACAACTGACCCTCTATTTTCTGCAACATGTATTTATCCCGTTTCCAGTTTGAGCAAAGGAAAATACAGTAGGTAATACTGGTAGAAGTGAATGGAGAAAATAACTGATAATTGGCCAGTAGACACTTGAGTTGCTAGGGTTACTCCCGAATAGTAGAGCTTTAGCGCAATTACAGCAGTGCAGTTCCTTGTATGTGTTTTGTAAAAGGAGAAGAGGAAAGCCAGTTCAGTTCAAAACAAGGAATGCTGCATACAACAGTTTCTTCATTAAACCTGCATTGCTTGGGCACTGCTAAGCAGGAGTTGGTGTCACATACCTGCAGGTTACAGTCTCTAATGTGCTCCTTGTCTTACCGTTTGTGTCTGTTGAACAAACAAATTCCAGGTACTCGTATCACAAGTAGAGAAGTTCAGCTTGTTACAGGATACGTGAGATACTGTTTATATCCATGGGGAGCAATAAGTGAACTTTTATGATCAAACTATGATTCAGAAGTGCTTTGTGACAAAATGTATTTGAGTAGCAAAAAATGGAAACAAACCTCAGAACTATGTATCTTGTCCCATTGACCAGTGAATTTGCTCATCTTAGAAGTTTCTTTTAGGTTAAAAGTCATCTGTACCTGTCGAACATGGTCTGTGTGTGTCCAGGTTGGTCAGTGAAGCTGTGTCCTTGGACATGAACAGAACACTTGTCTCTTCTCTCCTGCTCTTTTCTCCCCAGGCATTATCTGGTGGCTATTAAAAAAGGCACAGACAGCTAGATTTTTATGTAGTTTTGGTTTTAACTGTATTTTTTTGGTTCTTGGCATTCTCTGTCTGGCCTGGGTAGTAGCTCCTCAAAAATTGCTTCACTCTCACAGTAGTGTATGCACTGTATCTCAAGAACCTCCTGTGCTTTAAGGCTTATTAAAGGGAAAAGTCAATCTACCTGCACAGTAGAGAATTAAATTGGGTATTTTCTAGACCTTTGTAAATAGCTGAAGACAGGAGACAAACTAAAGGCAGTAATTCTGGTGGTGTTTGGAACTATCAGAAGCTTTTGAGGAGAAGTTTGGTTGTTAGTTTACAACACTTGACATCAACCTGCCAGAGCTGAGCCTAATCTTGATCAAGCCAGGTCTTGGAGAGCTTTTTTCACTTAACTCTGTAAGCGATGAAGGCACTTGCTCTCTGAAGCCATTTCATTAGACCACTAACTAAGGTGAACACTCAGAATAGCTGTACTAGACATCACTTACTGTGCCTCTTGTTTCTTGTTTTTTCTAAAGTGGCTGTAGCTTTGTGCCCTGATGAAGTTAAAATATTCTTATGTAGTTACCTGAGTGGATGTAGTCATTCTGGAGTACAAGTTCAGCTCTTGCCATGCACTGTCACACGCATGAAAGCATTCACTGTACTGCAATACTGCAAATCCAAGCCTGTATTTGTTAACATTGGTGAAAAACTGGACTGGGGGACTTCACATGCTGTGTAACTAACTGACCGTGATTGAGGCCCTGAGCCAGTGGCATAAAATGTGGCAAAGATCACTTACCTGAAATAATACCTCAAACCATGTATCTGTTCAATGAGTTGTCACATACCTTGGTAGGGTCTGCAGCCTGCTCTTCGTTATAGATGGTGTTCTGTTCTTGTTTGGACCCATCACTTTGAGAGGGAATAAAAATAAGCTTCAGTAAAATCCTGCTGGGTTCCATCATCAGGAAAATTAACAACTGCAAAGTTAATTAGAGTAGTAAAATGGTGAAGGATGGGGCATGGTTAATATTGCATGAAATGCATATCCAGAATTTGGTGCATTTTTATCCTAAAGGGTTTGCCATTAAATCCATGCACATTGCTCTGATCCTGGAAGTTAACGCCATGTGGCAGGTACAGACATGGACTCTGTCTGAATACACTGCTTGGCTCCCCCCCCACCCTGTGATAGTAAGACAATTCCTTGTTTTCATTTGTGGTTCATTTGCACTGAGGGTTTTTTTGGGATGAGACCTTGATGGATGTCAGAGGACTTGATGGGAGCTTCTGGAACTGAGTTGGCAGTGGTCATCTTCCACCACTCTTAGGTGTGTTGTCCATCCCTAGCTCAGCACAGGGCTATATCCATGTATTTAAATCCACCCTTCCTGCATTCCTTTGCACATCCATCAGAACCAGAGCTTCCCACATTACTTCTCCTCCTCCTCCATCTCTCCTCTTGTGCTCAGTTCTTCCTGCTTCACTTTTGCATTGGTCCTATTGCTATATCCTGACCAGGAAACAGATATCTCACATGCACTCTGGATGCAGACTTGGAGCCAAGAATCCTTGATGCTCTTAAGAAGGAATAACTGGATCTTTGTGTAGTCACGCAAGCAACAGTAGGAAGGAAAACCAAGTTCCTCTCCTATCCCCAGCCACAACTCTTGCACAAGCTGTTGTATTTTTACTGGATTCAGTTCTACCACTGGTTTTGTGTAGTGGGATTACTAAAAGAAGACACTTTCTAGGTGAGTATTGCTGCTTGTTGAAGTCACAATATTGTCAAGCCACAGGCTAATACTGCTGGCATGAGAAGAAGTTTGAGTTCTCCAGCCTTTCCAAGTGAAAGGTAAGCAGACCATTACACAGTGCCTTAAATCTGAAATTCCCATCAGTTCCAACCAATTAGTATTTTACTTATGCATTGAAAACAGGAATTTCAAATTTAATTAGTCAACAACAGCCTTTCCTGTTCTTTAAAGACACCCTTAGGGGGATGCTGATTTCACCCAGGTTAAAGCTAGTTAATTCTGAATGCAGTCAGGTTGAATGTTGTAACAAGGTTTATTTTAGTGCAAGACACTTCACTGCTGGATGGAACCAACTTCTTAAAAGCAGCTTTTTCTTTGTGGATTTTTGGAGGAAAAGAAAGCACAGTAAACACCACTGCCATCTGCTTCACTTAGGAAGTTTGGGGCTGTGAATGGCCTTGCAGAAGCTGAAAAGCCTGCACAGATTTATTTTTTTTTAGTAGTTAAAAATGAGTAATTTTAGAATTTTGTTGACTTTTTCGTGGTTATGATTGCATTGAACCAGATGTTGTTTTTTTCCCTGAGAGCCTGCACCAAATCAGTGTGTGAGTGTGATGTACGCTCTCAGAAAATACATGGCTAGCAAATTCTGAGGGCCTGACGTAGAATCAGATGAAGATGCAATGTCTCACACATTTCACAACACTGAGGTAAGTACAGAAATAGCTGCAATCCTGATACACTGCCTGTGATGAATGAGCTTGTTTGTCCAAACAGATTCCCTTTGTATAATGCACAGTTTTGCTTCTGTCCATTCCCTTCCCTGGTATATTCACTCTGAAAGCAAACCAACTTTGATTCCAGAAAGTCTTTTCCTCTCTGAGGTACTGTTCATCACTATTGTGTGCTATGTCAATAGAGCAGAAGCCATGTATTAACTACAAGAAGTCAAACTTCTGTATGGGTTAGAAGCTGCTGATACAATCATGATTGCTTTTATGTGTCTAGAAACAGTGTGTTCCTCTAAAGGATTACTAATTTCATTTTAAATAGGGAACAGAAACATCTGACTCATTCTGTCATATGTCTGCTGGTCTTCTATAGAGAATGCTTTTGCTTCAGTATTCAAGGCATGTAAAAATGCTTATTCACATGCCACTTTGATTTTTAATAACTAAGGGTTTCTGAATAAGTACCGTCAAACAAATTAGTACAGAGCATAAACATCTACTGTGTTATGCCTGATAAAGAAGTACCCTGTTATTCCACTCCCTGATTCAATCTCCCTTTCTTTTGTTGATAAATGTCTTCTGAGGAGTCTGTGCTAGCAGACCTGCTTGACCTCTCTGATCTTCTGTACCAAACTGACATGTAGCTCTGCTCTGGGAGAGAATTTTAGTTCTTATTCCATGTGGTGGATTAAATAAGCATCCCTGAGTTTCTGATACATTCAGGAATTTCCTCTGAATGAACCTTAAGTATTCTGTGTCTCTCAAGAACTGCAGTTCCTGTTGGGTGCCATCAGTTGCTACACTGGGATTTGAGTTCTCCCACTGGAGCCTACCAGTAGCACTGTTTTTGACACTGTGGACTGACCCTTCTCTTTGTATTTATGGTGCATCTCCATATACTGTTCCTCTGAGCAGCACCCGTTGGCTCTCTGAAAGCCTTGGACAAGTGTTCTGCACTGTTCACTCTACAGCTCATCTGCTTTGGCTCCTTGATCTCATGATTTATTTCTTGTCAACTCTTGTCTCCTAAAGTCTGTTGCTGTATTTCCTGACCTTTCTTTCCCTTGTTAATGTGAAGAACTTGCTTGTGTATGGTCTGGAGTTCCCAGTGGTTTTGCAGTAGATGAGGCCTATTGAGGAATTGGTGAACAACTAAAGCCACAAAGTTGAATGTTGGTGGTGGTGATTTGCTCATCCCCTTGACTTTGTTGCTGGGTGACTTTGTTCCCTGCTGAAGCCAGTGGCTGTATCCTGAGCCTGACTGGACCCCTGGGCCAGATTGTGTCTTGGTTCTGGCTTATCTTCTACCTACTAAGATGAAAGCCCCTAGTGCTTCCCATCCACTGGGCAACATCACCCATGCTTTTGTCCCTGTGGTTGTGCTTAATGTCATCAACCTGGGTGGCTGTGTGTTGGTTGTCATGCCATCATATTAATCCATACCTGGCATCTGATGGGTTTGGAAATAGATGGAGAAAGCCATCTCTTTTGATTAAAGCTATACATGTCTGTTAAATGTGTATGAAATGATTCAGTTTTGGGTACCATCTTGCTATTGCTGATTGTACCTCAGCATTGTTGTGTGTTAATAAGCAAAGCATCAGGATATGGAATAGTTTTCCTCAGTATCCCAGTGCCAGGGCTACTGATGGAATCCTGCGTTGTTATAGTGCTTTTATCCACAGACTGTCACTTACTCTCTACGTAGTTCAGAGGCAGATAAGGAATGGCATCTTTCAGGGTTATGTTATAAAGTGGAAACAAAAGAAAAAAGATAAGTAAAAAAGTAATGCCTAAACAGTGGCCTTATTCTTCAGGGAGAAAATAAAATACCTGCTGACAGCTCTTACCTTAGTGACTTTCTTGCTTCTGTCAAGACATCAGACGCCCCATCATTTCCATTGGCATTTGCAAGACTCTAAAGAGATGCACAGGAAAGCAGAGTGTTTTGATGGGTGCTTTATTTTAGTTGGAATCCCTTTCCATAGCCACTGTTCTGCTTGAAAAGAAACTTTTTTTCCATCTGTCCCCTCTCTGGTTGATCAGAGAAGGGTTTGGGAGCAAGAGGAGAGCTGAAGAGAAGGAAAGATACAAGTTTTTCTCCTGTACCATAATTAAGCTGTGGGAACTGCTGCTGCACAATATCATTGTGGTGATTACAAAAAGAGGTATTTGTAACCTGGGTGAGCTGCGATGCTCTGCTGATCCAGCCACTCCTGTGGCTTTGTGTGTATTTACAAGATACTGGAATCCTCTTTGTAGAGGCAGCAACGTCCACTTGCAGATAAACGCAATTTTTCAGCCTTCAGGGTCAGTCCCAGCCTCCTGCCTGCAAGCTCATGGAAAGGCCAAGCTCTTAATGTAGAACTGACCTGCTTCTCTGGTCATGGGCAAGTTCTCTGTGTCACGGGGCTGTGCAGGGATGTGGTGAACAAACACTAGTGACACCCTTACTGCTGAAGTAGGATCCAGTGCAAGACACACGACTGATTCACTGACAGCTTTCGCTGAAGTCACTGCTTTCTGAAAAGTGGTTTTCTCCTTTAACTGTTTCTCCTTTCTTCCTGTATCTTAACTTGACCAGATGGAGTTGAATTCAAATACAGGCAGCTCTACCTTCATTCTAAAGGGGCTTTTAAAGGAAATTACAGATCATGGGAAATTATACTCATCCTCATCTCCGCTCTTCAGAACAGATTTAGACTGGCTCATTACAAGTACTATTTTCTCTACTTTGAGAAATTTCTTAGAAGTTTTGTTTTACATTTTATACTTCTTTCTCCTGTCTGGCTTTTTTTTTTTTTGGTGTGTTTTTTAACAAGAGAAGTTACTAGGGCTGATATTTTTACAATGCACAAACTTAGGAAATGCATTTGGGAAGCTACTGTAAATGTAGGAGGTGGTCTCAAACATCAGCCATTTGAACAGGTTTTCATAGAATCACAGAATAATAGAATCATAGAATGGTTTATGTTTGAAGGGACCATAAAGATTATAGTGAAGAACTTCTGCCCAAGATGTCATCTCAATTCTCCCCTCTGGCAGGTTCAAGCCATTCCCCTTGTCCTGTCCCTGCAGGCCCTTGTCCAAAGCCCTTCTCCAGGTTTCCTGGAGCCCCTTTAGGCACTGGAGCTGCTCTAAGGTGTCCCCTTCAGGAGCCTTCTCTTCTCCAGCTGCCCCAGCCCAGCTCTCTCAGCCTGGCTCCAGAGCAGAGCTGCTCCAGCCCTCGCAGCAGCTCCATGGCCTCCTCTGGCCTCACTCCAGCAGCTCCACGTCCCTCTTGTGCTGTTCCCCAGAGCTGGATCAGGGCTGCAGGCGGGGGATCGCCAGAGCACAGCAGAGGGGCAGGATCCCCTCCATGACCTGCTGCTCACCTCTTGCGGTGCAGGAACAGCACACGGGGGGGGTTCTGGGTTCAAGAGCACACTGAAGCCTGGTCTTGGGGAGCTTCTCATTGACTAACACCCCCAAGTCCTTCTCCTCAGGCTGCTCCATCCACTCTTCCCCAGCCCGTGTTTGTGCTTGGGATTGTCCTGACCCACGTGCAGGACCTTGTGCTTTTCTTTCTCACTATTGTCCTGGAATGGTTTTCAGCAGCTGCCCCTTTCCTGCAAACTCTGCCAGTTTTGCAGCACATCTAAAAGCTGAAGGTCTTGGTCCTTTAGGCCTGTGAAAATACGTCAACTGTTACCGTAATAGGCCAGGTTGGACACAGGGGCTTGGAGCAACCTGCTCTAGTGGAAGGTGTCTCTGCCCATGGCAGGGGATTGGGACTAGATGAGCTTTGAGGTCCCTTCCAACACAAACCAGTCTGGGATTCTATAACCACAGCTCCAACAGCAGAACCTGTCATACTGTTAGACACAGGAAAGGGACTGTTGCTGCCGTATCAATCACAAGCTGCTGCTGCTCCTCACTGTCGGGTTTCTGTTTATCTCGTGAAAGGTAAAAATCCCAAGCAGTGCTTTAGGCCATCACAGTGTATAGAAGGGACACTGAACTCTCGCAAACAACCAGAAAAGTTAACCTGCTAAACAAGGTGGCCTCAGAACTGCATCTTGCAGCCATAAATCCTGCAGTATTTCTGCCAGTCCCTAATGCCACGTGTAGAAAGAGAAGCAGCAGCAGTGGTCTGTGTGCTGGGCCTGGGTAGCTCTTTCTGGATGCACTCGAGGTTTGTACCAGGTCTTCCTTGTTTGGTGTTTGAAATGTCTTGTAAGGTGAAGACGTTTGATGATATGTAATGGGTTTATAGCTGGGAACATGATGAGAAATGCCTAAGCTTTGACCATGATATAATTGCCTCCAGCTGGGAAGTGAGTAGGCAGAGGGCAGCACAGAATCTGTAAGTCCTTTGGGAGAGAACAGTTCCTACAGCCCCAAAAGTAAATGCCTGTCCATTTTTGATAACCTTGTAGGAAACAGAGAATGGGATTATATGTCTCATAGGGGTGGGATGAATTATTTAGTAAGTCTGGATCCACTTGACTGTAAATGGGAAACACTGACATGGATTAACTAGAAACTGTAAAGACCAGTTAAGTAGGACTGACAGAATACAGATCTGACCTGTTGTATCTTCTTAGGCTAAAGTACACCACAGGCTTTACCACTGGCAGTGAGTTTTTGTGCATTACAGTGTAGCATCACATCCAATCCTGATAGTGGAAAAAAAGGGATTTTAAGTGTGTTGCATATTCAGTTTGCAATTCTTAACTGTTCCATGAGTGGCTTGTCACTTGAACAATCATAAATGATCCATGATACAATTTTCCACTGCTGCTTCCAATAAACGAAGCAATGGTAGTGTATTATAGCAGGTAACCTTGGGGTAGATGGAATAAGATGATTTTTTCCCCCCAGTATGAACCACACTGCAGTTTACCTTCTTTCTTGTGTCAAATTATGTCGATGCCTTGCCTAGATGTGACTGTATTCAACTGTTGTGTTTGTACATGCTTCATTTAGATTCTCAGTCTTCTATAGACAGGACTTGTTAAGTTTGCCTTGAAACTGGCTCTATATAGGAGAGGTACTTAAGTGCTAGTTTGAGTCATTGCATTTACCTCCTGTATTGCACTGGTCTGTAGGTAAGTCTATTGAATTAGTTGTAGCAACATTCTGAGAGAGGTTTTTAACAAGGAACACCAGAATCCCAGGTCTGCCAATTGATTCCTCATCACAGGAAGCTACTAAGCATTTTTACTTGTTTACATGAGAAAATAGGCCTTTGGATGTATATCACACTAGTTGTGAGATGACGCTGCTATTATTATCCACATAAGCTACTTTCTATTGGAAAATGTTGTATGTAAACACCCCTGAGTTTAATGTCCAGGCACTTCTAACTGAACAACGAGGAATGAATAATTCTGATGAAGCTGACATCCCATTAGGATCTTTTTCTTTCTCAATTCCAATGAATCTGAGAACAGGACAGGCTGCTCAGCGACAAGCTGTTGGTGCTGCTGCTGCCCTACCTTAGCTCAGTTACAGGAGCTTCTTGTCCTGAGAAGGTGCTAGGTGTATAGATTTTCATCACTGCTGCCTCATTTAGACACCCCTAATTCACAGGCTTAGAATCTCCAGTCTGTGCTGTGATTTCTGAGGGCAGGAATTGGGTGCAATTCAATGGTAAATTAACCTGGGCAAGTAATGAAGCAGATCAGATGAAATGCTTAAAACCTCAACCTCCATGTGCCTGGGCTCCTTTCATGTGGTTACCTCAGGTCTCTTGGGTTCCACTGATTGAAGAGTCAGATTCTGCTCTTACTATGTGAAGGAGGCACTGAACTTAATGAATCAAAGAAGTGAAGGGGTTTGTAACGTACAATTCAAACGAAAGGCACTTAAAAGATACTTGAAAAGGCCTTGTGGGTCAAGTTAGCTAATTGTGGATATTAACTTGTGGGTTGTATTCTGGCCAAATAATACAACACAGCTTTGGATACCCGCGTGCCATGGGAACACCATGTGTGCTGCATCTTTCATCATCTGTTTCATTGCCTCCTGCCTTTGCACAATTAAAGCTTAGGGAAGGCCTTTGAGTATCTCGTGTGGGTAAGACAAGCTGTACTGCAGTCTAGTTTTATCTCTTCAGGCTTTTTTTGTTTCCTTTTGTTGAATAATGCAAAGAAATGATTTTGTTTTGGGTTTTTTTGATCTTAATGTTTTCAGGAAACCTGCTCTTAGTTTTTACAAGTTCCTTTCAGGAGGTGTTACACTGTTCTTCAGGAGTCCAGATCTCTAAAAAACAAACCCCTTGTTTATGCCTGCAGTGAAAAAGACTTAAACATACAAGTGTAAAATACAGCAGTACACAAAACCATTATGAAAATTCTGGCTTTCTGATGAAGAAAATCTTCACTGCAAGCACAAAATTGGCAGTCTGGTCTGTGGAACCACCAGCAACAAGCTACAACTGACTGGAAGCCTCTGGCTCCTCTAGGTGCAGTGTTCCCTCCCAATCCTGAGCTGTTGCAGACTGCTGATGTGTATGTTCCTTGGCTTGATGTAAGTCTGAGCTGAGGGTGCTCTGCATAACCCTGGAACCAGTTCTAGTAGTTGTATGTTCTCAATAGTAGTAACTGATAAGCAGCTTATTCACCAGTTAACACTGAGCTTTGACCAGGTGATCTGTGAAAATCAGCCAGTTCTTCTAGACCACTCTTCAGGACCCACAGGAATCTTCCTAAGCAGGACCTTGAACACACTGAAGTCTGCTTTCCTGATGCCTAGGGTTATGATCCTGCTTAATTCCTTGTTCCTGCCTCTCAGGATCATGAACTACTGGAGGCTGTCCAGTTACTCCCACAGCTCTTATGGATGCACTGTGCTGGATTTCCCAGCAAAAGAAATGCTGCTCCCTGTAGCAGGGGTGGCAGAAGCCGTTGTGTGCTGACCTCTCAGTTGATCTAGTTCCCACTCTGGACTATGAGGCTTTGCCAGTCATTTCAGCTAGCAAGATGGAAGAGGCAGCAGAGTCTTCTTTCCCCCCTGCCCTTACCTGCTGTAGTAATGTCTCATAAAGAAGGACCTTAAACATTTGTGGTTAAATTTAATAACTGTCTGTAAAAGCCATTTAGGTATTGAAATCCTTTGCTGTGGAACAGAGCTTATTTGTAGTCTCCTGTGTGTTCTTGTTTCCTGATAAAACACTGGGCACTGTTCCACTGTAAGCACACCTTATCTGGGAGGTGCTGTGCAATGTTAATCCTGTGATTTCCATGGGATAACAAGATCATCTAAATAGAAAGCAATGGGCTGTAGGGACTAGAATCCAAACCAGGTGCCACAGGCAGTTAAGAGCTGTAAGTTAAAATTGCAAGGGATTGTGTAATGGATTGGCAGCTAACACAGTACTTGAAATTCATGTGGCATTTACATGCACTGTAAATTCCAAATGAGCTCCTAAGAACCCTATAAAAGAAGAAAGTGTGTGTGTGTGAAGTGCTTGTTTCTCCCTGTAACATATATCCTCTAGTTCTAGATTATAGTTTTCCTTTGTATCAATGGGAGGGTTTTTCAGTTTCTATAACGAGGTGATTTCCATTCTTAGATGGAGTTCAGGCATTTCCAGTAATAACAGGAGCAGTGTTACCATTGCAGCTGAAGCTTGTACATAGAATCATAGAATGGTTTCACTTGAAAAAGGGCCTTAAGATCATCCAGTGCCAACCCCCTGCCATGGACAGGGACACCTCACGCTAGAGCAGGTTGCTCCAAGCCCCTGTGTCCAGCCTGGCCTTGAACACTGCCAGGGATGGGGCAGCCACAGCTTCTCAGGGCACCCTGTGCCAGCGCCTCAGCACCCTCACAGGGAAGAACTTCTTCCTTAGATCCAACCTGAATCTCCCCTGTTTCAGTTTGAACCCATCACCCCTTGTCCTATCACTACAGTCCCTGATGAAGAGTCCCTCTCCAGCATCCTTGTAGGCCCCTTTGGATACTGGAAGCTGCTCCAAGGTCATCATTCTGTGTGAGTTCACCTCAGTCTTGCTGTCCATGTTTCAGGGCAGCTTGGTTTTAGCAGTGAGGATTGGTAGATACTAGGAAAATGCAGCAGCAGATTTTATGAGGGAGGAGGTGAAGGGCTGCCAGTCTCAGGGCAGGTCACGTTCAGGCTGGCAGCTTGTGATAGATGGGTGTGGGATGCCTCTGAATCACTGCACGGATTCCCTGTATTCTGTATTTTAGTCAACTTTCAATAAGTTGCACAAATAAATTGAAGGGCAGCTGTCAAGCTGAGCAGCAGAGTAGAAGGCAAATGTATAATATAACTTACCAGAGGGCTGATGCCTTCTCCTGGAAAACTTTGGAACACATTTTGCTAGATGAAAGCAGCAGATTTGTTTCTACTGTTTGGTTTTCTTGTCTTACATTTAATAATTGAGAACACTTGTAATCAAGCTGGTTCCAGAAGGTTTTGTTACAGCTCTGGGACTGGTTCTATGTCTGTCCATTAGTCCCAGTGTACCCTTCTCTGGTTTTTTCATTGCTTTAACTCTCCTGGAAATGAAATCCTGTAATGCTCTGCTTAGGGTGTATAATACGTGTGCATGAATCAACTGTTGCTGCTCAGAAGGTCCATGTGGGCTTAGCTCAGTTCTTTCCTTATATGAAATTATTGCACACTTCTTAAAATCAGGGTTTTGTGTAATCTTATCACAAATCAGCTACAGACAACTCTATTTAAATCCCTATTCTTTTCTCCCTGTGCCCCAGAGCAGGCAGCTTTGGATACCATTAGTGTGTGCCTGTCAATTTGAGTAGCTCCCCAGCAATTTCATCTGTCTCTAGTCCCTTCTCATCCCATTGGCATTGCTTGCTGTGACTGTAAGCTGCTGGCTGTGCTTGTCCCTGGATTTGTTGGGGAATGGAGGCAGATCCTCGGAGGCTGGCTGTGCTCCACTCCCTGCAACAACTGTGTTTGCTGAGCAGCGTTCTGTCTTGAGTGTTCCTCATCATCTTCTACTTCCCAATACCCCAGGATCTACTTAAATATGCTGGGGTGAGGAGCACAGGTAGCCAAGCAGTGGTTTCTTTTCCCTTGCCCCTACTTTTTGCTCCTGGTTGCTGCTGAGCTCTTGACAGGCATCATTTAATGGAATTCAGATGCTGGAAGTTTTCTGTGCCCAGCTCCACAGACCTGTCCTTGTTTAAACCATTCTAGAAAGCATAAAGTATTTCCACCTAGGACATAGTGCTTTTCCTCTCCCTCCAGACTGCTTATAGCCACCTGTTCAATAGACTAAATTCATCAAGTCACTTTTAATCATGTTCATTGGACTGTGGAGCTGTGCCAGGGTCCTGCTAAGCACCAAATGAGTTCAGAGCAGGCACCGAGCAGATTCCGTTATAAAATAGTTCCCTCTGGTGCTGGGTCTTATCAGCTGGCCTGTGAAGGATAAGAAACCATCAACATTTCAGATTACTGGCAACAAAAGAGCAGAATCTTGGCTTATTTGCATCACAGCGGTAACTCCATTTACTTTGGATCTGTACCAGCATAAACTAGAGAAGAATTAGGCCCAGAGCCAAATATCTTTGTATTTCTTAAATAATTAAGCAAACCTACAAGGAGCTAAGCTGATGAATGGTTAACAAATGGTAGGGAAATGATCAGATGCTATTCATTAGAGCCAGGCATTACACCATAATCTGTATCTGCCTGTCCTCAACTCAGGAGATTTTCTACTGGTTTTAAGGATACCTTGGAAAGAGGAACTCTGAGTGAAGCCAAATAGATACGGTTTCAATAGCCATACATAGCAGTAGACTTCCCTGGTGCAAGTATTTTGTGTAAGGTTTGACCTATAATATTTTTCTCTAGTTCTTCTGAAGGTTGTGGTTTTGTCTAACCATATCTGGTGACTTTTATTTGGGGTCCAAGGAGGGAATGTAAATTTACACATTTGAGGAGTAAATATTTTTCTGTGGCACTGAAGGATATTCTGATGAGGTACTAACTGGACTTTATTTGGACAGTGTAGGTTTCTGCTTGTGAAGACAGAAAATAAATAGAAGAAAACTGGAAGAACTGAATACTTTACTATGCATGACCAGGTCAGGTCCTTTCAGACAGTCGTGCAAGACTGTTCTGGATGTTTTGTGTTGCTGTTCTTCCTTCCAGTGTCTGTGTTTCAGTGGAATACTGCAGCACTTTTTCATGCTAGATGTGTTTGCAATGGAAAGTGTCACCAGGTCCCTGACAGGGATTACTGACAGCATGAAAAGTGAATTTTGACCCCATGCCTAATAATGATGGAGTGATAAAATCACTAACACAGGCATTCTTGATGGTGTATATGACAGCTTATGCAGTGACTCCTCTGCTTAAAATTTGTTATCCACAGCTGCTGGAATTCCACATATACAAAGTGATGGGAAAGAAACCCTTATGTGTCCTAACTCCATGTTATGTGTGTAGCAAATGCTTAGAAAATCAACCTTTGATATTTTGCTTCAATGTGAAAGATGCAGCTCTAGAGTTCAAAACTGAGGTTTCCAAACTGGTGGCATTTCCTCACTGAACTTGTTTGTGCATCAACCCTTCAGATCACAGAATAATGGACTTGAGCATAATGACTTCTCCATTGAGCTAAGAAGTGCGGTCCTGGTCCAAAGTGATTAACATCCCTTACAAAGCAGTAAAAGAACTTTGCAAGTCACGATTTGAAACTCTAATGTAGGAAGAAAACTTTTGTACCTCATAGTTGGTCATTTTGCGTTTCAGCTGCCGATATACAGGTTGCCATGTTGTTCAGATACTGCTAATTGTGGGCTTGCTGTTATGGTAATTGGCATCTCTCAGTTTTGTTGTTATGACTACAGAGTACTCTGTAGCAGGCTGATAATGCAGAGAGACTGCAGCCTGCCTTGCTGGCTGAGCCTCATCACTGTTCCTTTCTGTCCTGTCTGTCTGTGTGTGCTGAGTTACAAGCTGTTTGGTGTAGAGACTGTTTGTACTCTGTTTGTACAATGCTTATCACCACCATGCTAGAAACATCACAGCATACAAATACTGCAGGTATGTGCATATATAAACACATCTAATCCACTTCCCTCAGTCAGCGGTGAGCTCAAATCCCGCTCTGCAGTAGTATGATGCTTAATCAGATGTTGCCTTATGTTTAGGTAGTCCTGTGATCTTGTTTCAGCCAGGAAATGTGGGTGAATTGCTGTTTCTTGATGATTCTTGGCCTGTTTGGTAGCCATACTTAGGGAATACTGGTATTAAAAATGGTTAGGTTGTATATAAAAGCTTGTATACCAGTGTGCATCATGCTGAAAAGATGACCACTTGTTATGATCTGAATCTTTTGTACTGTTCTTCATATTGTTAAAAAAAAGTTCCTCCTATGTCTCAGTAGATTTCCCACCCTCTTTTCCCTGTTTTCAGCCTTTGCAGCACACGCTGAACTTGGGAACTTACTAAATGTATGCCTGGAGGGGAGTAGACTATGTAAGAAACTCTCAGCTGATTAAATCAGTAAATCCAAATTGAATCTGAACCTTCTCAGGAAACGCAGGTTCAGTTTGTGTTGGTTGGGGGAGTAATAATTCATTGTGAGCAGGAAACTCTGGATGGGAAAGTGTGCTTCAATGAAGAAACTATTAGTAATCTACTTAGTCATCGATGCAGATAATGCTTGGACATCTGCAGGTTCTGGTTTAGGAAGGTGTGTAGCACAGTAAATACTCTGCCTGCTGGCTCCTCGATAAAACCTTTTAATCTAGTATTTTGCCATTGGAACAAATGTTTTTATAACAGAGTTTTTCTTTCAAGGAAGCTGTTTTGAGATCATCATCATGGATATGCATAAATGGTATAATGGGAATCAAACGTAACTCCTCTAAGTGAACAGGTTTCTGTCATACAACTTCAAATGCTGGAGGCTCCTGGCTGTGCAGGACCCTTGTTGACTTAACAGGTTTTCAGATACAGGACCCATTAAGAACACCTCCTTTCTACAGCCTAAACTCCACAGGCCCTGCTGCAGCTCTTCCAAAGCCTAAACAGGCTCCCAAATTTGTCTGGTGGTAGGAGATCTTGTTTTTATTCACTGTCTCAGGGGCAACACAACAGTAAGCAGGGTATGTATGGAACAAAAGAATTCCTTAACCAAGTGCAGAAATTGCTGGGAGTATTTGGAGACTTACGAAAAAGCAGCAAAACTCTTAACATGCAGGATCCTGGATCTCTGGTGGAGTTCAAGTCTAGGGGAAGTATCCTGTTTAATTTTCCTTGGTTGGGCTATTGGATTTAAGAGAGACTGGCCTTGTGGTTAGGCAATTACTCCCTGTGCTTGGATGTTTTTTTCCCCTCTGCTGCAGCTGGGGAAATTACCAGCTCTCACTTCCCATCCCCATCATTTCTCTGCTACTGGCTGCTCACCCGGTTGTAGCTCTAAGAATACATGAGTGCAAGTGTCACTCATTGTTCACTGCAGTAGATTGCTGTCTTAGGCCTTCAATCTCTTGTCTTTAATGGCTACAAAATAGGTTCCTTTATGACTAAAGAGGTTTTGAAATGTCTCCTTTCTGCTGTTTCACAGGTGAGGTTGTGATATCAGGTTGAGAGTCTTGAAATAGAATGGGGTGTATCAGACATGAAGTTCATGATGTCAGTGTGACTTCTCAGCTGTCTGCAAGTACTGTGCACAGTTAGAAGTGTACAGATAGCTTGTGGATTTAGTCTACACGATCCCCATGTTCCAAACCAAACTGTGCTTCAAGGCTATTTTATTTGTATGAATGAGATTGATGTAAGAAATAAAAAGAGAGAAGACAGAAACCAAATTGACTGTAGTTTGCCTTGTCTCTAAATGAGCAAGGCTTTTAGGTACATCTAGGTGGACAAGATGGGATAAGCGGAGAAAGTATGTTTTGAGAAAGATTCTTCATATTGTTGGAGCATATTTAGGATGAATGGGCTTGACTGTCAGATATTCTTTCAGCTACATTCACAAGTAGGAAGTTTATTCATTCTTTGGGGAAAAACCAGTTGGAATACACGAGTATGAGTAGAAACATTTGGTTCTAGTTGTATGTCTCTGTATAGCAGACCTGCTTCTTTTGTGTATGTTTTACACTGACGGTAGACTGGAGGTGGAGGAGATCCCTTTATTTTCTGGAAATTGCTATGGAACTTCACGTTGTTCCTCCTGATGTTTATCTTGCAGACTATGATTCTTTTTGCCACCAGAAGCAAAGATTCGTGCCACGTTGACATGTCAATGAATGATGAGGTTGTTCACATAGCTGTATGAGCAGCGTGGCCTTCGTGGCAACACAACAGTTATTGGCAGTAACTTGGCTCATTTTCACACTTTGTTGTGTATTTGTTGTGGAAGGATGATTCATCTGTGTTGAGTTTCTGGGATGAAAAGTGCTACTTCAGGTGTAAATGATGGGGCAATTTCAGTAGGAGTTATTACTGTGAATGTTCTGGAATCTGCCTAAGGAGTGTTTAAATAGCACTGATACCCTGGTGTTCAAGTAGTTTCTCTCAGTTTCCCTGGGGAGTATGTCTGTGCTAACCCCAGAGAAAGAAGTAGAGAGAGGAAACTCTTACATGAAGCACAGCTGAGATGACAGCAAAGCCTACTCTTCCCCTGTGCTAACTGTGCCTCAGCCTGCCCAGGTCTGTCATTTCAGTCATTGAGACTGGAATGACTTCCAAAATGAGCACTCAGCAGAGATCCTTTCAGAATTAGTCACCCCTGATTCACCCAAGGTTTGTATGAATATGAGCTCTGACCCATGTCCTTGTGCAGATGATTATCAAGCAAACATGCACTCAGGTGGCCATGCACTCTTGGACTTCACTGCCTGGATGCTTGTTCATGCTGCTTCCCATGATCCAGATGCATGGCTTTAAATGTTCCTTGGGTGCTGCTTTAGTGGGGGGGTGTGTGTGTGTATCTGCACCATGATGGCTTCCCAAGACCCCTGTCACTGACTTTGCTATGTCCATGACAGCATCAGCTCTTTAAAGGCCATGTCAGACTTGACTTGCCTCCTCATGGTCAAATGTGATTAGTGTTTGTCACAGATCTGTCATGGGAAAATAAATGCTTAAATGAGAACATTTTGCTGTATGGGCCAGAAGAGCCTAAATTTATGTGTCAAGCCTGGCATATGCTTCTGTGGAGGGGGTCATAAAGTCTGTAGGCTGAAACACCAGACTGCATTCAATCTCTTGCCCTACAGCCCTCCATTAATCACGATTTCCTATTATAAACCAAGATACTGATACTTGCTCCACCAATACGTTGTGAGGATTCATGGTGAGCATGTCTTGAAATGCACTGTCCTCCCTCTTCGAGCTGACCCAGCTCAGGGGTACGCGATGTATTTGCAGGAAGAGAGATCGGTATCCGTGGTGCAACAGCAGAATGGATGTTCTTGAGTCTACAGGTCTCTGCCATGGAGGTCTTCATGTTTAAACTCCAGTCTGGCTATTGCCTCAGCTCTCCTTGCTGCTGCTCATCTGCGCTGCACATCTCTAGATGGTGCACAGGGTGGTAAAGGGCAGTGCTTAATTCCCCTCTTTGCCTCAAATGAAATGAAGAATCCTGCCTCAGGCTTTTCCTGCAAACCTAGCAGGTTGCTATGGATTAAGCTACTTAATCAATCCAGAGAAACCGTTCCATGCTGCTTCATAGTGGTCAATACCTCCAGTCACTTGCCACTGCAGCAGCTTAAAGACTAACGATCCTTCAATCTGCAGACAGAGATGTGCCAGAAAGCAAGAGGTGCTAAATGGCCACTACAGACAAAGCTATAAAATCCTTTTGCCTTCCTCGTTTCCCACCATCATAAGCTGGTAGCATAGCAACTGATGAAGCTGCTTGAACTTGAGTTGACCTGAAATTACATGTTTCACAGTTTATGTGTTTATTCCTGCCTTTCTCCTTTTTTGGTGTGCGTTGAGTTTACATTGCCAGTCCCAATGGGAGATCAGCCGCTTGTTCATGCAGAAAGCTGAAACAGATTTAATAACACATGATATATGAGCTTAAATAGTCCATGGAGCTAGAAACACGAGGGAGAGCTAAAGCTGCCCCTGGCTATGGACTGGTGGAGAGGACATTCTTTTTGATTGGGTGTGGATGCATCTTTCCATATCTCTGTGCAGTCTTTCTGGAGTCATAGGAAAGAAAGAAGAGCCTCACATAGACTGATGTTTTCAACTGTGGAATTGTTTTTTAAAGGAAACAGTGTAGGTTGTGAATATGCATAGACTGTAGAAACCCTGGGATTACAAAAACTCAGATACAGGTCCAGAAGTGACCTGCAACTTGAATGACCATTGGTGCATGCACAGTTGCAGCAGCTTCTGCTGGAGAAATCAGTATGCTTTCACCAGAGTTTCTAGAAAGCTCCAGTATTTTAATCTCCCTTATCAGGTGCTTGCTTGTTTTGGGCTTTTATTTCCTGTTGCCTGTCAGATATTCCTAATGCCTACATTAATCTCAACATCCCTGAGTGGTTTGTGTTGGAAGGGACCTTAAAGCTCATCCAGTTCCAACCCATGCCACAGGCAGGGACCCCTTCCACTAGAGCAGGTTGCTCCAAGCCCCTGTGTCCAACCTGGCCTTGAACACTGCCAGGGATGGGGCAGCCACAGCTTCTCTGGGCACCCTGTGCCAGCGCCTCAGCACCCTCCCAGGGAAGAGCTTCTGCCCAAGAGCTCATCTCAATCTCCCCTCTGGCAGGTTCAAGCCATTCCCCTTGTCCTGTCCCTACAGGCCCTTGTCCAAAGCCCCTCTCCAGGTTTCTTGGAGCCCCTTTAGGCACTGGAGCTGCTCTAAGGTGTCCCCTTCAGGAGCCTTCTCTTCTGCAGCTGCCCCAGCCCAGCTCTCTCAGCCTGGCTCCAGAGCAGAGCTGCTCCAGCCCTCGCAGCAGCTTCTACTGCTCCTGTTCATGATGTCAGTTTGTAGCTATTTTGCAGTTGAAAAACTCAGAAAATTACATGCACATTAAAAATGAGAGTTAATTGTCTGTGATTCCCAGCCCTGGGGAGCTTGTCATTCTTAGGGATTACCTAGGAGACTGCTTGTGCCCTGTGCAGGGGATACCTCCTGGCCCTGGGAATAAAAGTTTCCTTCTAGCACTCAGTGCACCAGCTTCATGAACGTGTTCTGCTGCAATCCTGAGGATTCCTACGTATCAATACTGAGCCATGAGAGTTTGTAGTCACCTTTATTTCCTCTTTTACAGTACAAATGATGATTCAAAGAGAAGCATTCAGTTCTAATCCATGTGAGTTCTTGTAATAAGCTTTACAATTAGAGCACAGTCTTCCATCTAATTCACTTAATTTACACTGGGAAATGAGATAGTGTTCACCTAATCCGATGCTATTTTCTTCTTTATTAGAGAATGAAAGCATCCTCTGAGGCTCTGGTGGATCCAAGCTAAGCTTCTGAGACACAAATAGTGTGAAATGCTAATGGAACAGTGTGCTACTGGAATCCCCCTTGTTACCACTGCCCCTCTCCTTGAACCTGTACCACCACTGGAAGAGTTGGCAGGAGGCAGTGGGTCTGCTCCAGCTCTTCCTGCTCTCAGGAGCTTGTGTTTGATAGGATGACGCTAATGCAGATGAACTTTGATCAGCTAAGGTTTGTTCTGCTGTCTTGCATGATGACTGCAGTGCTTCTAGGAAATGGTTAAGAGGTTTTCTACTGCTTTATAGTAACTCCTGTAGCATTACAGGGTTCTTCTCTTTAAACCTAATTGCTTAATTTAGAACAGACATATTCAAATCACTGAGGACCTTTTCCACTGCTGCTTAAGGGGAAAACACAGAGAGATCGTGTATTCTGCATTTTCATCAGGCTGCAGCAAGTTCTCCTTTAGTATGTAAGTGCTGCACCTACACTGTTGTAAAGGGAATAGTCTTTGAATTTTGGGTTTGGGGGATGTCAGAAGACAAGCATCCTGCCAAATATTGGGTCTCTTACTCCACTTGGTGACACTCTTGTGTTGCTGCTCCAGAGCTGGATGCAGGACTACGGGAGGGTCTTCCCAGAGCACAGCAGAGGGGCAGAATCCCCTTCCTCAACATCTCTCCTTTTACTGGATTTTGGCTTTAATTAAATATTCTAAATTGCTGATGTCAGAATTGGTCCTGGGCATTTCTGGTTTGGAGCACACAGACTGTGCTGTTTGCTGGTGCAGTTTACGCATGCGGGTGAATTAAGGCATCACTTTCTCTTCCGACACTGTTGACATGTGCCACTGCTGTCAGCCTGTTCTGTCACTGTGAGACACATCTGAATGTCTCTCTTTCGGACAAAAGCCTGTTAGCATGGTGGCAGCACAGTGAAATAGTCTCATGCTAAACACTGTAAAAGTCGTTGTGCCATTTGTTTGTGCAATAGATGGAACAGGGAGTTTGGACAATCCCTGGAAAACAGAATTCAACAACTCCATTTACTCCAGTAGTAAGAAGTGTGCTAATGAGCACTGCCAGGGTAAATACTGTCATTAAGAGCTCAGAGCGCTTATTGCTGTGGTGTAGAACTAGAAAGGGTACTCAGGGGTGCTGCTTAGTCAAGTGAATCTCCAGTAGCCAGCAGTAAGATTTGCAAAGTTGACAAATTCTGCCTAAAGGATGGAGGGGCAAAAAGTCAGAAGAAAAGCACTTAACATGATGCCATTTTTATTTAGAACAGCTAGGATTGCCTCCTTAAATGCAAATATAAGTACCTGTGATCTCAATAGCTTTTAAATTGCAATAGTCTGTGGCTGTTCTGTAGAAAAGCATAAAATATGTTTTGTTCTGTGTTTGTTTTGCTTAAAAAAGTTCTCAGAAGCTTGAAACTTGGTTCCCTTGCCTTCCAGTCCCATCCTTCTTCACTTGGCAAGCACAGTCCACAGCTGCTCATGTAGCTTGCAGCTCCCATTAGTAGAGGAATAAGCAGTGTCATGTTTGAAAACACTTGCTTGTTGGGCAAATGTCTTTTGGTAGCAGCTCTGTCCTGGGTTCAGCTACAGCAGTCATTTTTTCTCCTTCTTAGTAGCTGGTGCAGTGCTGTGTTTTTGACTTTCAGTCTGGGAACAACGCTGATAACACCGATGTTTTTAGTTGTTGCTAAGTAATGTTTACTCTGACCAAGGACTTTCTCAGTCTCATGCTTGGCCAGAGAGGAGGGGAAGCCAGGAGGAAGCAGAGGCAGGACACCTGACCCAAACTGGCCAAAGGGGAATTCCATACCACAGCACGTCATGCCCAGTATAGAAACTGGGAGGAGTTACCCGGAAGGCCCAGATCGCTGCTCGGGTCGGGCTGGGTATTGGTCGGCGGGTGGGGAGCGGTTGTGTCCTTTTCCCTTGTTATTCCTCTTATCATTATTATTGGTAGCAGTAGTGGTTTGTATTATACCTTAGTTACTGGAGAGCTGTTATCTCAACTCGTGGGAGTTACATTCCTCCGATTCTCCTCCCCATCCCTCCGGGAGCGGGGGGAGGAAGAAAAAGGGGGGGGGGTGAGCGAGCGGCTGCGTGGTTCCAAGTTGCCGGCTGGGCTTAAACCACGACAAGCTCCCATCCCCAGCTCTTCAACCTCCAGAGAATATCAGAGACTATTCTGATCTGATTTTGAGCCCGTGCTGTATGTTGGGGGTGTGTGAGAACACTGTAGGGGGCTGTCTGTGCATGTTGCAGCCACCTTCTGCTGCTCTGTAGCCCTGGCCTGGTTGTGAGGCATCTGCAGTGGATAGTTTGGAAGGGTTTCCAGGTCAGCAAACAGAGTGGAAGGTGCGGACTGGGTGGCCAAGCCAGATACAGACCTGCTTTTCTCCTCTGTTAAACAGGCTTGGGTCAGCCTCCTCTGGGGCCTCTCTGGTTTTCTGACTTTCTTAGTCCAAAATTGAGAGGTTATTTCAGTGTTTGAGAGAGTTGTGTGAGGAATTAATGTGTTGGCATGATTGTTCAGTAACAAAACAAGGTGCAGGTTAGCACTTTAGAATCAGAATTGTTGAACCTTGTGATATACTGGTGTTTTGTAGCATTAGGGGTTCCCGTTGTCTAAAGCCACCCGTGGGCCATCACTACAAGTTGAAGTTCCTGCTTATCTTGACTGTACATTTTATCAGGTGGTCTTGTTAAGAACAAGAAAGGAATTCTCAGAGAATTAAGTTTTATTCCTCGAAGATCCATAGCTTAAGGGGTTTATCCAGCTGGTTTAAGATTATATTTTCTGTAATGCCTTTTTCTTCTGGATTATTTCATAGGAGACAGTGATAACACTTGTTGGGGGATTTTCCTCTTACTTTTCAGTCTTCCAGTTGCATCTGGAGGATTCATGGAGCGCAATTTTCTTCCATCATCTAACGATTGCTTAGAATTGCCTTGCTTAGAAAATCACATAAAGAAATATGCCAGGAGTAGAGTAGAAACACTCAGGAGCAGTTGCCAAAAAGTAAAATACTGTGCGTTTTCCACAGTAGTTTCCATTCCTATTGGAGCTCAAGGAGTGTCTGGATGATGCCCTTAATCATAGGGTTGAGTTTTAGGTATTCCTGTGAGGAGCAGGGAGTTGGACTTGATGATCCTTATGGGTCCTTTCCAACCCAAGATCTTCTCTGATTCTCTTTGGTCTTTTTTGGTCCTTGAGGTTAGTTTTGTTTTCTCACACTCTTTGCGTTGCTGAACTTTCTGCCATTTTAAAGCCCCAATAGGGTTCTGCAGCTTCCCAGCGGTAATCCACAGCTCTTCAGATGGGAGAAGGAAGGCATATCCTGAATTCCTCTCATGTCTGTATGACTGGAACTGCTTTGCACATCCAGTAAAACCTACTTGTGTTCAGTAACTCACTTTTTTAGACCTCATTTGATGTATATCTTTCATTTCCTTGAAAGTGGGAACCAGGGAACCACATTTTTCTGTGTCCTTCCATCTGGGGTTGAGACTAGATACTGTTCCAGTTCCAGAAATCCAGTTCCAAATGTCCTTATTGCTGGGAAGCCTGTGGCTTCTCCTCTGCACTTGGAGGAAGAGGAGGAAGGAGAAGAGTTAAAGGGGAGCAAGAGGCCAGACAAGGCTTACGATTTAAAACACTGATCAAGTGGGGCTGGTTGGTCCCGGTTACACATGCATGAGGCTGATCTGTCACCCTGTTTGTTTAATAATTAAGGTCATGTAGAGATTTTAATTAAACAGTGAGCTCACTATATCAGGCTGGTCACCTGTAAATCACAAGTGAGTTTAGTTACCAATGGCAAGAAATGGTCCATAGTTATGTGCCACTTTGACTAAATGATGGGTGACTCGTGTCCATCGCTTGCAGGAATCTGGCACAGAGTGATATAAAACAAATGCTTCTTGTCCAGTTGGTGCCAGTAGGAAAGAGCCCATAATTCTCAGTGAGGTGGGTTTGAGCCTTGAGTAAGTACTATAGGAGCTGTTAAATTTGGAAAATGGGAAGAGTTTAAACTCCTCATTTTCCAGTATTCTTCAGCACATGGTTTTCAAATGGTGCTTAAAAAGGGGGAAATTAATGGGGTGGAACCACCATCGCTTTTTGGGGGGACCATCACATTTTTTGGGGGGAGGTTTAGATGTGACCTGCAATAGAGAAGACAGTAATGCTGTTTGTCATCTTAGTTGAAATCATTTTGGCAATAGTAGTTTCTGGAAGTGCTAGATGAGACGTCCACGGCTGGTTTTAGCAGGACAAACTGCTCTATTAATTAAGTTCTGTCCCATAAATCTCTTCTAACTTGCAATCAAATCCCAAAGTAACCAGGATCATGCTGCTATTGAAGTCTGCAGTCCAGGAGAATGGAGTTTAATATTTCATTTGCCTTGTGTTCCGCTCGGATGTGACTTGTAAGATGTCATTTTTGCATTGGGAATAAAAAGCACTAAGTCTATCTTTTAATTGCCTTGCACCACGAAACAAGTAATAAACTGTGATTTATAACAACTTCATTTTTTAATGAAAATGTATCCACATGCATTTCCTGAAAGCAAATTTCTTGGACAAATCATCTTCCTAAGTCAAAACATAATCAGTCTGACGTATCAGAAAAGGGTTCTGGCAGGAGTTAGGCGAACAGTGCCAAATCAAAGCAGAGACTGGCATTCCACACAAAGCTTACCTCACAACGGTGCGTTTGGCTCATGCTGGATACCTGCTGCAGTGACAATTCAGGTTGCTTTTTTTTCCAGGGGTACAATGCACAACTGCTGCAGTCAGTGTCAAGGAGGCAGTGTGGTTCATTGCCATTAGTTAGCCAGAGGAAATGAAATTAATAATGTTTCAGTTGATCATTTTGTGTAGTAATGGTTTCTACACATTCATTTCTCTTCATTGAGCAGATGTTAGCCTGCAAGACTTCTCCAGAGGGGAAGGGCCCTTCTTCCTCCCATCACGTGGTGCTCATGCTCCTTTCTTCCCTGTTTCTGTGGGTCCTAGATTCTTCCAGTTCTGTGGGTTCTTTGAGAAATCACCTTTAAGCTGGGTTTGGAATAACTCCTACACAACTCTAACATGAATGTCATGCTGTAAGTTCATAGGTTCCTTTTTCTGAGACAGAGATGTCCTTTTGTTGCCCTATTTTCACAACAGAAGAGAGTTTGTGTCCTCAGGGCCTAGGGCAAAGCACATTAGTGTGTGACAGAGGGAGGGCCAGAGGAGACTAAGGGAATTGCTCGTAATGCACAGTTCAGCTCAGGTTTGAAGGTTTTCAGAACCAAAAGGCATAGGCTGTTCATGCAGCTTCCAATATGCAAGTGTTATTTATACACTGATGAGAGGGGGAAGAATAAAAGCCAGGCAGGCAGCCAGAGCCCTGTAGACGTTTCATTTTGCTTTATTTTGGAGCTTTCATCGAAGGGTGCTGCTGAGATGTCTTTTATTGGTTTGCTTTTCTTTTTATCACAGAAGTGATATTCAGCAGCCAGGTTCCTGCCTCTTCACGATGCTTTTCAGATGTCTGGGCACTCTTCAAGCCTCGTGCAGACTTTGCTTGTGTGCCTTTGCTCCTGAAGTTAAGCAAACTCTGTAATCAAATATGACAGGAAGTGTTGATTCACTGCTGCCTTGGAGTTTGCCTTAGTTCTGAGCTTCCAAAAGCTCAGGTAGTCCGTTCTAGCAGCATCCTCACAACTGATATTGTCGACCATGGGAAGATCCCATGGTGAGGCACTGTCACAGGGTGCTGAGGCCCTGGCACAGGGTGCCCAGAGGAGCTGGGGCTGCCCCATCCCTGGCAGTGTTCAAGGCCAGGTTGGACACAGGGGCTTAGAGTGACATGGTGGCAGGGGGTTGGAACTGGATGAGCTTTAAGGTCCCTTCCAACCCAAACCAGTCTGGGATTCTGGGATGGTTCTATGATCCCTAGTGTTTAACTTCACCTGTATTTTCTCACACGCAGCGCCAGTGCTTTGATTTACAAACACATCTGATTTTTAACCTTTCTTTTCCTTGGTAAAATCATAGAATTAGCAAGTCATTTGAGATTTCCACTCATTGCTGGTTGTGTCACAGTAAACATTACACTCATTTATTTGGCTGAACCCCAATTCCATGAGAAATGATTGTGATATTCTGCCACAACAGGTCACAGGGCAGAGGAAGGGCTGTTGTACTGGAGCCTTTTTGTACTTGGTGTATGCCAAATGTACTCAGTTATCTTTATTTAAAACCTCTTTCCACCCTCACCCTTCAGTATTCTACTGAATGCTATTGCTCAAATGCTTACAGGGGGAATAAGTATAAACCTTCTGATCTCTTCAAAGTGACTTTGTGTCTTATTTTAAACCATAGTTGCTTCGAGGTTACTGTATTCCTGCAAGTGGAAATTTGCTCCTTTAGCCACAATAGTCTCATGCTTCCATGATTTCTTGTTGTCCACAGAGCCCCCAACTCCCATCGCCCCCCCCGAGCTGCTGGCTGTCGGTGCCACGTACCTGTGGATCAAGCCCAATGCCAACTCCATCATTGGAGATGGGCCCATCATACTGAAAGAGGTGGAGTACCGGACGACCACGGGGAATTGGGCTGAAACACACATCGTAGACTCTCCTAATTACAAATTGTGGCATTTGGACCCTGATGTGGAGTATGAGATCCGGGTGCTGCTCACTCGCCCTGGAGAAGGAGGCACCGGCCCCCCTGGACCACCGCTCACAACAAGGACTAAGTGTGCAGGTAGGTTGCTACAGCTTCGGAGTACAGCAGAGATGCTTTTTTCCACTACTATAGTAACAAATGGTCTTCCTCACATCCCTGTAGATGTGCTTTGTCAGTGGTCTGAATTAACATGATGAATTTTCCTGTATCCTGGAACATTTTACTTCCTATTTCATAGGCAAGTGTTCAGGGAACTGTTGTTTTTATGCATGTCGTGTATTTGCCAGACTTTCTGCTCTGCTGTACGGCTGCTTTCTGTTGGAATGGGCCAGAGGATGAGACTTTTCTAACCAGTTCTCCAGAAGGCAAATTGTTCCTAAGACTGGTCAATATGAAATCGTCACCCTGTAAGCGCATGAAAAAGATATGTTGTTCTTAGGTTCAGCTTCAATTCTTAACAAATAGTGCTGTCCGTTCATGAGTGCAGTGTGGTGAAGTGGGAAGCGTTTAGTTTCTTGTATTCCATTTGGTGGAAGTGAGTCTTCTCCTCACTCCTGACAAAGAAACCTGTTCAAATGCTGAGCAGCGTCTTCCCTTTCTCTTTCATATTGGAACAGATCAATTTTGCTCCGGGGACAGGAAGTGTCTGTCCTCTTTCTAAGCTATATTGGCCTTTCCAGGAAAAAACAAGAGATCATGTTTCTCATGTTTCAGATATAATGGCTGAATATATGGTCTCATACATTAATCGTTAGCCATTAAAGGAAATCAAGCTCTGTGCTTTGCAAGGGGATGAACAAGGCAGTTTTCTATCCTGCACTTTTTCCCTCCACACAACTGTCTTCTCAAGGTTTGCATTTCTGTAATGTTTGCAGCATCCTCCCTGTCCTGTGAACAAAGAACAGACGAAAAGGCTGCTCTCCTCTCTCTAAATCCTTCGTTCCTCACAAGTTAGTGGTTTGCAGCAACTGGATTGAAGTAATGCAAAGCTCATACAAAAGCATTCTGGTTCCAGTTACTCTTTCTGACGAAACAGCAAGGCTGCAGGGGGAGGAATGCCTTAAGAACAGCCGGATCCCTCCTGGGATGGGATTGAGCAGTGCAGTGTTAGCCTTCCTCACCCATTATCCCAGCAGCTGATGCTGAGCATCCCCAGCAGCATCCTCTTCCTCTACCAAGAGAGGAAGCAGGGCAGGTTGTGTGCATTGTGGGGCAGGGGGGCACACCCTTACTGCCTTTCCTTTACTACACAGGTTATAAAGCACTGAACATTTAGTGTATCTTTAGAAGAATTGGTAAAAACCATAAATCTGCGCTTGAGGATGTGGTGTGGAGGTGTTTGCTGTGTTCAGCATCTGTCCATTGGCAGAACGCAGATGTTTGGAGGCTTTTCTGTAGCTAGGTAGAAAGCATAAAGTGACATGGGTGATGTCCTGACCTGTTTGGGAAATGGGCACATGCTCTGGTACTCATCTTTGGCTGTCTCCTGCTCTAGTGTGGGCACATTATCTAACCCTCAGCAGAAATAACTGCAGGCCAGGCCTGGGACTGGGCATTTGCAGATGGAAATAGGATGCGCTGAGCTGGTGTGGTTCATGTGTTGGGACTCTGCAGATACGTTCTGCTGCAACCAAACTTGGCTGTATTACCTGTGAAGAAACTATGCTCTAGCTTACTGCAGGGGTAAAAATAAAACAACAGAAAGGCTGTTGGCTTTGTGCTGAATGATGTCTTGTACTGGATCCCCAATTGCTCAGCACAGGTATTGATGAACATCATGAAGGATGCCATGGATAATGTGTTCCAGTTGGGTGAGCTGAGCAACTCACTATTTTCTGTCCTAATTTACTAATGAAAATCTACCTGGAGAAGGTCATTCTGTTAATGATAGTTGTCATAGAGAGCTTGTGGAGATTGATGGTGATGGCATTTAGGTTCTTTGGGGTGGAGAAATTGTAATGATCTTCATTCTAAGTATAGATTTGAAGAAAGGGATAGACTTACCCAATATCTGAAGATGTACAGCTTCCACAAAATGCCAGCTGATATGAGGGAGAGGAAAATGCAACTCATTATTCCAATTTCCTTATATCATGGGACTCCCTCAAAATACCCTATGTTGAGGATAATTACACAAAACTTCCATGGTAAAGATACTAAATGATGCACTGAACCCAGAAGGCAGCACTGCGTCCTTCGTTTTTCTTAGAGTGCCTAATGACATCAGTGAAAATTGAGGGGTTTTAAATAGGTGAGGGATGAGTGATGCTGCTGTTTTCAGGTGAAGTTTTGGTTCTTTGTCATTATTTTTTCTTAGCAAGAGGCAAGTACCAAACTGCTACACATCTGTCTGCAGTCAGTAGGTGACCGGAGTTGTCCTATTTTACTGGACTGTTTAGTGTTGGCACTGTGTTTATTGTAGTCCCTAATAAGGGATAACAAAATTGGCTGCAGAAGTAATGGTAGAGTGTATCACCTAAACTGGTGAAGAAGTAGGTACTTATTTAAATAGATATTTAAATGAAGACTTTCTTCCCTGTGAGGGTGCTGAGACGCTGGCACAGGGTGCCCAGAGAAGCTGTGGCTGCCCCATCCCTGGCAGTGTTCAAGGCCAGGCTGGACACAGGGGCTTGGAGCAACCTGCTCTAGTGGAAGGTGTCCCTGCCCATGGCAGGGGGTTGGAGCTGGATGAGCTTTAAGGTCCCTTCCAACACAAACCACTCTGGGATGTTGTGATTAAATTGCAAGAAATCAGTATAACCGTAAACACAAGATGTCTGTGACCTTCCAACACTGAGGAGTCAATGTCCCTTTTACTAAACAATCTTATTAGCATCTTTTCACATAGACATTGGATACTCGTGTGCTAGGGAGTAGCATTTTTATTTTCATCTCTAAATCAGAAGAGGATTTGGGAAGGACCAGGTTTTACTTACACTTCAAATCAAGCATCAGAAGCTCACTTACAGAGCTGCAGTTGTCTCCTGTGAGTTTCTTGACTCTCAACCTTGCATCAGAGCAAAAGCATGACCAGAATGCACAGCATGAGCTTACAAAGTCGTTACACCATAACGGAACTCATATCAAGATCATTTAGTATTTTTAGGTTGTGGATCAGAGTGAATGGAAGTTGATTTCATGGACTTAAAAAGTTTTTCATTATATAAACCCCATAAAAACTAATTATCAAAAGTCTTGCTCTTGAGCACAAAGAAGTTTTATTAAACTGGATAATATCTAATCTGAAATTCTATAACCAGTATGTGCCTGGGCATCTGTTACCCACTGGTGATGCTTTTGGTTTCTACAGGACAGCATTATAAGACTTCATTTCTATTTGATCTTTAGAAGTGATACTGAAAATTAAGTCCCAGCTTGCTTCTGTCCAGGAAAAGCCAATGGCCAGAAAACATGGCGAACCCTGCCCTTGGAAATGAGCGATCTTATTTTGTTGGGGTTTTTTTGGCTGTGGATGGTTTGTTTGGGTCTTTTTTCCATTGGCTCTGATAGGGTGTGACATGGGACAGGAGAAGATTGAATGACCTCGAGGCATAAAGTAGTGAACTGTCAGTGAGAGGGAAGAGTTGCTCAGCAGGAAGTGAGGAAACAAGAAAGAGTGCTTAAAATTAAGACCAGACCCAGGGCTGACAGGTGGTTAAAGGAAAAGAAGATACAAAATATTAGGGTTTAGTCCCAAAATAATGGTTATGGGGAGATAGCAGGATCAGAATAGTATGTTTGCACACAGTTCCCAGCAGCATGTAGAAGTTTAGCACTGGTTTTTTTTTAGCCATCCACAATAGTTAATCAGAGCTCCTTAAAATCTTTATTTGATGGGCTCCATTCAAATGAGTGTGCTTTGGAAAGCTGTGATTTGGGAAGCTTGGGGCTTGTTTTCTGCTCTCTGCTTATTTACCATCCCCCTGCTTTTTTCTTTCTCCAGTAACCAAGGAGAAAGGGAGAAGAGGGAAAAGTCCTTTTTTCCTCTGGGGGATGGGGAAGGGCATACCTTGCAAATGGAGTCCTAACAGCGTGGGGGGAGTCTCCTCTGAAAAGTGTTTTCCTTCTAGTGGGATGAGCTCACATGAAAAGCAAGGCCAGTGAGTATCGTTTAAATGAGTATTAATAAAGGGACAGAGATAAGACTTTCATTAAAAATAGTATTTAGACGTGGTTAACTGGTGTCTGGAAAAGGCTCTCTTGGACGTGAGCTTCTCTGCCTGTTTGGATGATGACAGCAGGTGACTCCTAAGCTCCCCATACCCCAGCAGTGCACGCTTGAGGTCAGAACCCCCCTATGTGCTGTTCCTGCACCCCTAGAGCATGAGCAGCTACTCGAGGGAGGGGATCCTGCCCCTCTGCTGAGCTCTGGGGAGACACCCCCCCCCTGCAGTCCTGATCCAGCTCTGGGGAACAGCACAAGAGGGACGTGGAGCTGCTGGAGCGAGGCCAGAGGAGGCCACAGAGCTGCTGCGAGGGCTGGAGCAGCTCTGCTCTGGAGCCAGGCTGAGAGAGCTGGGCTGGGGCAGCTGGAGAAGAGAAGGCTCCTGAAGGGGACACCTTAGAGCAGCTCCAGTGCCTGAAGCGGCTCCAGGAAACCTGGAGAGGGGCTTTGGACAAGGGCCTGTAGGGACAGGACAAGGGGAATGGCTTGAACCTGCCAGAGGGGAGATTGAGATGTGCTCTGAGGCAGAAGCTCTTCCCTGTGAGGGTGGTGAGGCGCTGGCACAGGGTGCCCAGAGAAGCTGTGGCTGCCCCATCCCTGGCAGTGTTCAAGGCCAGGGTGGACACAGGGGCTTGGAGCAACCTGCTCTAGTGGAAGGTGTCCCTGCCCATGGCAGGGAGTTGGGGCTGGATGAGCTTTCGCATCCCTTCCAACCAAAACCAGTCTGGGATGCTGTCAAGATGAGGAGGGTTTCGTGGCTTGGAAGCAGGAAACTTCCCAGTCTAACAGGAGTATCGCTTGGTAAGGAATGGGAGGAGAGAAAAAGTCCTGAGAAACCCCGTAATGTGCCCCTCCAAGGTGTGTCAGTAATTCTTCATTGGACATGCTTGTCACAATGGGAGGTTTGTTTTCATATGAAAAACTTCACATGGATCTCATGCAGCCCATCTCTTCAGATAAGCTGCTAGAGACTGGGTAATTAAGCAGGAGGATGTGATTTAGCTCCTGGAGAAAAGAACAGTTGTCAAGATCAATACTCAATTTTTGTTGTTGGCCTGGGGAAATAAAAGTTACTCTTGAACAGTGTGGCTGAATTCAATACTCCTCTTACAGTCAGCCAGGATAAAGTAGCTGATATAAATGCAAATGTTCTGTACAGAGTTTGATACGATATTGCAAAGGAGTTGGAAAACCTTTTCCTTTAGTTATTATTAGAGGGTACTTTGTTGCCATGAAATCTTGAGAAGTTTAGAACCGGGAAGCAGCTTTTGCCATTTTTTTTTCTTCAGCTTAAGACCACATGTTTTATAGAAATGCTTTTGTCTATTGCTCTGTTACAGATGTTGGAAATGGAGGGAGCTGTGTACTGCAATGAAATGCTCACACTGAACGACCAACAGCTTCATTGTGCACTGAGTTATCATGAGTTGTTACAAGAGGTTCATAAATGCTTCTTTCTGATTTCATTTCAAGGTGATAATTCCCATTAAATAGGAAATGTTCGCATGGTAATGTTGAAAAGTAAGATTGAGGGGTGCTGCACTGACTTCGTTTTGTACTGGTTTTCAAGCTTACAAAGAAAAACCAAACACCCTGAAAAAAGCTGATCTATGAGTCAAAGCATTGCACAAATGGCACATGGAGGATTTGAAAGAGTTCTGTACAACTGACGTGGAGGTATTATTGCAATCACTCATTTATAGACTAATTTAACTTGGGAGTTAATCTAAGCCTTGTCCTGAAACATACGTCACTTCCCTGTTAATATTAGTTAAACTCTTGGCTCCACTGTCTTTATAACTTTTGATGTAGACAGTGGGGGAAATAGATGCTTTTTTAGCAAGTTTGCTCCTGTTGGCTAATACTTCCTGTAGAATATTAGCAAAGGAAAACATACCTGGGTTTCTTGTTTCCTGTGTTGCTAAGTGCTGTGCGGGACCTTCTTCCCCCAGCGATGGTAAGACAAGCCTCTGCTGTGCAGGCTGTGCTTGCTTTGGGTTTTGCTCTCTTCTGCATTCCCTGGAACAAAGGCTAGTGTAGAACAATGAAATGCTGCAGCTGTTCTCGTGATAGCAGCTATTCCCAAGAGCCATGCCCTGCAGGTGAGCTGTTGAGGAGATGGCATCATTTCATGTCTGCCTTTTGGAATGTGGATCCTGCAAAGCCTGTGGGAACGGTACCCATTTCAGTGACTTTGTCTCCTTAGCTTGGTGATTGAAACTCTGTTCTCATTCCACCTCAGTAGCCTTTGGTGTGACAGCTACAGATAAGAGTAGAGTTATAAAAATATTCCTTCCTTTTGATCCTCGATCCCCAGTTTGTGCTTGGGAACAGCCTGATTGTGTTGCTGGGGCCTCATCTGCATCACATCCTCACAGGCGAAGTCCCTTTCAATGCAAGATGATGGTTTTCCCTGCCAGGTTGATTAAATAAATATATCTTGAGTTATGCTTTATTCTTTCCCCCTCCTCACCTCATTTTTGAGGGAGCAGAAGGGCAGGAACCACCCTTTAAACAGCTGAGAGAAAAGGCAGCTGGAAGAGAAGGTGAAGTGCTGCTACTGGATGACTGGCATCCTGTGCCTGTGAGCTCTGCCAGGTCTCAGCTTCTGTTCAGCCCATAACACATCCCTGCAGACCTCTTGGAACAATACAGACACTGCTGCAAGTGACCTACAGAGCTCTGTAGGAAACAAAGTGTACCTCAGGATTCTCTTCAAGTTGCAGAGGTGCAGGTGATTGCATGATAGGGATGCTCCAGGCAAAAGATGTCTTTCTGAGCTATGTTTGTGGTATAACAGGAGGGATGTTCCTATATGGAACAGAAGGAATTTGGGAGGAGAAAAGAAGGAAATTCAATGGTGAAAGGGGAAATGCTCGTGCACTTTGGGTGACTGAATACAGAACTCCAGAAAAGCCAGGCAGATTCTTAGAGCTGACAAGATGCTTGGTTTGGCGTGAGGTCCCTGTACATGCAAAGTTCATGCACTAAATTCCATGTGTTGGGAAGCAGTTGGGATTTACCGCTGGACCATATGAGTGTGCCATATATTTGGTATTTGTTTCTAGCAGTGACCAATGCCTGAAAATTCCTGAGTCCAGTAAAGTATGTCCCCTGGTGCCCTTAACCATGGAACACGTGGTGAGGAGTCTTCTTTATCCTGATCCGTGCAGAAGATGGGCTTTTTGTCCTGAGGCATGTGGATTGATTGCCCTTATCTTAGTCTGCATAAATACAGTTATGAATATAAAGGCAGTCATCATAATGATTTGGTCTGGATTTTTTTTCCAGAGGGATTTTGCTCATGATGGATTTAAATTGGAGGGATTTACTTTTTATCTGCAAAGGCAGTTTGTTATCCAGCAATGGTTTTTATTTTTATTTGTTAGGATGAAGTGTAGTTACTCATTTCCACATCACACTGGTTCTGCTTGGTGGTGTTCCTGTTTAAATTGATGTCTTTCTTTAATGTGGACTATTTCTATAATCAGGAATATAGCCTGATTTTCTAAGTGGCAGGCTGGTCAGTAAGATGATAACTTCCATAAAGGCATGAGGCTTCCATGAGAACTTCCAGAACAGTTCTCACTAATGATCATGGACTGATTTCAGCTGGAAGGGACCTTAAAGCTCATCCAGTCCTAACCCCCTACCATGTGCAGGGACACCTTCCGCTAGAGCAGGTTGCTCCAAGCCCCTGTGTCCAACCTGGCCTTGAACACTGCCAGGGATGGGGCAGCCACAGCTTCTCTGGGCACCCTGTGCCAGCGCCTCAGCACCCTCACAGGGAAGAACTTCCTAATGTCTAAGCTAAATCTTGGATTAGATGTCTAATCTAACCCAGCCAGGTTGGACACAGGGGCTTG
>NW_009921260.1:44258-63983 GCF_000696875.1 Nestor notabilis | reverse complement strand
GCTTTAAGGTCCCTTCCAACACAAACCACTTGATGAGTCTATGATCCGATCTGAACACAACTTAGAGAACCTAAACCAAATTTACATCAACTTCTGCCTTACCCAGGCAGTGCGGGGTGATCAGGGAACTGAGTTCTCATCTTTGTGCACAACTCAATGTTGCCTAAGTTTTCTTGTCTGTGTTCAGAGAATCATATGATTTCTCTTTTTCAGCTCACTTAAAGAACCCGTAGAGGGAGGGAAGCACAATAAGCAGATACTCGATGTGTTAATAGCTTCTTTCCTCTTTGCTTATGCAGCTTCATTTCAGCACTCTCAATTTAAGGGTGTTTCCAGTCTGGTCCTACAAATGGGACTTCACAGGATGATGTCCTTAGCTTGTGCAGAGCTGGCACTGCTTTACCCAAGTCAGCATTTTCCATCCATTCAGACTCTGCTCCACAATTTGCCCAAATGGGCCAGGCATTTCTTCTTGATTGTCTCTCAGTCCCCTGCTAAAAGCAATTCAGTTAAATTGCATGGTGTCTGTTAGGCTTCAGTTAAGTGGCATCTTTCATCAAATGTCATCCCTTATTACCATATTATTACTGCTTCTGTTAGTTTTGAGATGTGATGAGACGACCGTCTCCAGATGTTGCTTTATAGGAGTGTGAAAAGCCCCATTAGTGGGAGGGCACTGGGTGGGATAATGCTGTGTGTGTGTTCCCGCATTGAGCTTCCACTGAGGAGCCACCAAAGGCAGGTGTCTGCTTCCCTTCTCTGGGTAACATACACCAGAACCCATCCTGGGAGTAAAATGACAGGCCCAGTCCTGCAAAACATTTATTAAGCTCTATGAATTTCCATAGTCATGATTCCTTCTTTGTCCAGGACAGACGTTGCTCGCTGCTTCCTGCTTATGTTCCTCTTTTTGCCTTTCCAAAGACAGCGGAAACATAAATGCCTTTCATCCTTAAATGGGTTTTTAATGTACACAAGTCTGCATTAAAAAGCACTCAAATAATAAGAGATGTTTAGAGTTTATAAACTCAAAAGTGTCCAATTTTAAACCTTTCAAAGGCTAAACCACATGTTATTTGGCTTTCTTGGAAGCTCTAAAGTATAATACAAAAGCAAGGCAGGGGCAAAATGGAAGAGCACACTACACTTTTCACCCCATGTTAATGGCGTTTAACCTGAAATATTTGTAGGACATTTAGGAATAGCTTTGATCCTTATGTGTTTAGTTGTTTTACATTTTGTCATCAATATTTTACCCTTTTATTTTCCCCCAGTGGACTCTGAACTATTGAGATGAACGTTACTTCTTGTTTAACATATGCCAGCTTACACAGAGAAGCAGAGGTGTTGCACAGCTTGGGATAGGGGGTGGGATGTTGATATTTAATTACTGTTGCAGAACAAGCAGATGGAGTATGAGCGTGAGAACACAACCCCCTTTGTAGCAGTGTGTATGTCTGCAGGAGTTACACTTTCACACTGCTTGAGCTTGGTAATAGAATTTTGTTTTATTTGCTTAACCACCTATTCTATCCATCGGCATTTATTCCTGTGGCTCATTGTAGAATCCCGGACTGGTTTGAGTTGAAGAGACCTTAAAGCTCCTCCAGTTCCAACCCCCTACCACAGGCAGGGACGCCTTCCACTAGAGCAGGTTGCTCCAAGCCCTGTCCTGGTAAGAACGTGTTGGCTTCAATGTTTGCTATAAGTAACACTGCACTCTGGGACACACTTGTCACTGCTTTTGACTGTAGAAACTCAGTGATACATCGCATTTCAAGTTGGTAAATCTTCCTTAGGGGACTAGTTTGTCATTGAAACACCCTGGTGAGGTAGCTGCAGCAAGTCTTGCCTGTAGTAATCAGTTCTGGCTGGGTCAGAGTCAGACTGGTTTGTGTTGGAAGGGACCTTAAAGCTCCTCCTGTTCAGCCCCCTGCCACGGGCAGGGACACCTTCCACTAGAGCAGGTTGCTCCAAGCCCTGTCCAACCTGGCCTTGTTTCAGTTATGTTGCAGTACCTGAACATGTCAAACCTCATTCCCCTTTGGTTGATGCAGGGCTCCCTTTTTCTCTCAGTTACATGATGTAAGTGGAGAAGCAACCAAGCTTTTATCTCCACAGGCCCTGGATTGGGATCCAGGTGATGGCCAATGCCATGGGGCTGAGGAGGGGTTCATGTGCTCAGACACCATCATAATTATTTGCTATTCCACTTTGTGCAATGAGGGGGGGAAAAAAGGAAATGCTTTCTGCTCCTTTTAGCTTATGTTTGCTCTTTAGTTTTATAAACTAAAAAGCTTAAAAGCTTTTCCTTTCTCCTTTTCTTTCCTAGTTTTTTGAGCTGGGTTTTTTTTTTTTTAATTTGAAACAGTGAAATATTTTATGACTTTAAAAACAGCATTTGAGGAGACCGTAACTGTGACCATATCAAAGTACTCAGCCATTGCTGGAGAGGCATACAGGCCTGAGCATCAAAATCAGACTGACAGCTGCTATGACAATGGATTTCACTCAAAATCCACAAATCCTCATTTTAGCCGCCAATAATCCTTGAAACTATTAAAGTAAAATCTTGGTGCAGAGATTGGGAGGGGTTTTAGAGCCATTGGGAGCGGACTTAAAGCGAGACCATGACTCACAAGATAACAGAAGATAACAGAAGCCGAAAGCCTGAACATCACAGTTTCCTCCCTGTGGCACTGTGAAAGGTTTTGTAGCATTTACCAGAGACTCAGAAAGGAGCAGGCGGGAAGTGGGTCTTGCAAATAGATGCAGACCTCCAGCAGCTGAGTTGTCAGTTAAGGAAGTTTGACAAAAATCTCTGGTGAGCTTGAAAGATGAGATGCTGTCTCAGGAAGTCTGGCACTTTGAAGATAAAGCCTTCAAGTGATAAATTAATTTAATAATGGTTTTAATATGAAGATAAACTGTTGGCATTGTCTTTTTTTATCAGAGGAGGGAGGGAGGCAGAGGAATGGGGTGCCAGATTTAAGAGAAGGGATACTTCACCAAAGGCAATCTTCAGTGTGAGCTACTGCATATACGTGTACAAACCCAGTCCTTCCCAGCTGGTTTTATTCTCCTCAGATGGGTTATTTGTTAACCTGCTGTTCTATAGGTCACTTTGCTATAATGTTTATTACATTCATAACACATTCCTCTGTGAAAAGATCGACAGGGTTCTTTTTCCTGATTAGAAAGAATCCCATTACTGAAGAAAGTGTGCCTGAAAGCAAGTCTACAGCTGGGATGTTTTATTCTTTCCCACATAATTAAAACTGTGGTGTGTCACCTGGGACAAAGCAGGTCCCTTTGCTGCTGGCAGAGACCCCAAAAGTCTTTGAGCTGTCCAATATATACAGTGGATTGAATCCTGTTGTGAAGTGTTGCTTGTTGCAGCTTATAATGTACAGAAATCATCTTGTGTGTTGCATCCTGTAATTTGCTTTGTGGTGGTGGGTTTTTGGGTGATCAGTGTTAAGTTTCTTGTAAAACTGATGCCTATCACATCAACACATGCATATTCTTCTTGGAGGTCACTCAACCATGCACTTGTACTAGTTTCAGTTACAAGACTTCCCTTTGTGAAATCTCAATGCTTTTGATTCTCGCTCTGTCCTACTCTTCTAAAGACACCAGGAGCCACCAAGTTGAAAATGAGCATTGCAATACCCAACATAAAATCTGCACAATGAAAATGAGTTTTGTATCTGCTTCTGGTGCTCCCGATTATGTTCTGAAGCTGTTTTCAATAGTTGCTTTCAGTTAGCATTGTGCATGTGAACTCCAGATAGGCACCTTCTGCCAGCCTTCTACTCTCTAGGAAAGGCAGTTTTTAGCTTTCCCTGATCCAGCTGGCACAGCACAGCAAATATTTACTTATTTTCACACTGAAGCAAATATCTCAGTGAAAAAGACTTGGAATCGTGCTCTGTGCAAACAATGCTCTCTGCAGTAGTGGTACATGATGCTGCAGCCGACCACAGATTGCTCTGGAATCCTCCAAGGCTCCCACCCTGCTGGCATTGCAGGGGGACTGAGCCTCACAGGTCAGTGTCAGTGCTCCCAGGGGGTCAGACTTTGCTTCTTCCTACAAGTGTCAGTTTGTCTGCCCTTACTCATGTTGATGTGTGTCTCAATGTAGAAGATTCTCTTGCTTGTACCGAGAAATCATCTCCAAACCTGATTTTGGTAGCCTGTGCTAAAAGTAGTATATATTATCCTGTTAGAGTCATCTTTAGGCTGTAGAGACGTACCTGCGTACTGAAGGCATGAGCATCAGCAGCTCGTTATTCCTGCCTTTTCTGCCACAGGGTGTCCCTTGGCAGTAAACCATTGAGATATTTTAAATAGAAGTTCTGTTTATCACAGAATCCCAGACTGGTTTGGGTTGGAAGGGACCTTAAAGCTCCTCCAGTCCCAACCCCTGCCACGGGCAGGGACACCTTCCACTCCAAGCCCTTGTGTCCAACCTGGCCTTGAACACTGCCGGGGATGGGGCAGCCACAGCTTCTCTGGGCACCCTGTGCCAACGCCTCAGCACCCTCACAGGGAAGAGCTTCTGCCTCAGAGCTCATCTCAATCTCCCCTCTGGCAGGTTAAAGCCAATAGTTTAAAGAATGAGCAGTGAGGTTTGCTTTTTTCCAATGCACTTCCCTTGTTCATGGTATGAAAAAAGACCTTGAAAATAATCCAGCGTTTCTTTGTCTGTGATTGCTGCTGTGTGTCCATGATTACCTCATTTCAGATCCAGCAGTGTTCATCTCTACAGAAGTGCTTATGAAATCACAGTTTAAATTAGGGAAATAGAAGGGATTATGAGGCACGATGCTATTCATCTTACAGAAATACTATAATCTTTTCTTGTATGAGTATTAGGAAGACTAATGTCAGAGTGATATGATGCTATACAGCCCGTCGGAGAGGAGGCACCAGAGGTTTCTGTGCTTGTATCTGAGATCTAGAATTGTGGGTCAGTTTTTCAAGCCAAAATAACAGCCCTGCTCTTCCCCTGATCCTGGTACATCCCCTGGTACATCCTTGGTCCAGGGAAGGAAGCAGGTCCTGCATCTATGGGGCAGGTGCTCATTGCAGTCACACAGAACAGAACCAGGCTTACGGTCCAATTGCCCTGGTACCTGGTGCTGATTCCCCCTTGCCCTCTCCAGTCTGGCATCTGCACTGTGTGATTTCTCAGTGCTCAGCTGGGGGAACTCGGGGGCTGTAGCTTTTGTATTGGGAACAGCCCATCATTCAGAATGCACAGGAGAGGGTTTTATAAATGAAATCACGTCTGATTGCTGCTGTAAAGAGCACAAAGATTTAGACATCCATATATATTTTTGGCTCCCCAGTCTCTGCCTCCTTTTTAACCAGGTTTTGCATGTGAGGCAGTTTCAGCTAACTCGGCTCTTTTCAAATGGTGTTTTCTCCTGCTGTTTCCCGGTTCAGAAACCAGGGTCCAAGTTTCCTCCTACATGACTAAAATCTATAACCCTTGGTGCCTGTAAAAGCTGTTCCTCTCTCAGTGATGTATTTCTCTTGCTGCAGCACCTGTCCTCAACTGACCATCCACTTGGCACAGTCAGATTCATCCATTTGCCTGCTTTCAATTGGATTGCTTAGACCTTTCCAGTTGTCAGCACATGGTAACAGTTCTTCTCTTAACCCAGACATACACATTTGTCTGCTGACCACGTATTTCCCATTGCAGGTAAATAACTCTAAACCCAGGTTGTCCTCTAGAGGTTAGGTGAAAAAAGCAGGATGTGCTTAAATTGCTGCCTGAGTTAGAGAGCTCATAAACATCACGCAGGAATCTCCTGCAAGAAATTTGCCACACTGTGCTGAGATTTGCACAGGAATCATGGAGTGCCATTGCCTCTGATCATGTACTTGAATGTGTTGGCTGATAGGAATGCTTTTAAACTCAAACACCTTAAAGACTTAGTGAAACAAATCCTACTTCAGCTCACCCCCAGGGCTAAGCACCGGGGTACTACTGGCATATCACCTTCAGCATTTTCTTTAGATTTGTCTTCCTTAAAAGAGTCAGGAAATAGCAAACTGTGGCCCCCAGCACTCCATCTGTTCCCTCCTGGGCACGTGGAGACAGTATGAAATGCTCTGGGCACCCTTCTCACCACTGCAGGTTGCCTTGTTGTGTATTCAGAGCCCAGCAATAACGATAACGTGGTCATATTCTGGGCAGCAAAGCTGAGTGATTCCCAGATTGTGTTGACAGGTCTATCCTTAAAAATCCTTTCTGCTTTGCTTTTGTGATATTTATGAGTTACGGCACCATTGGTCTGGTTTTTCTTTATTTTTAAACCTTCCTATTGCTTATCCTTTCATGAGTATGTGACAGTCACAAATCACTCATTAATTCTCCATGCAAAACTGCAGGCACTGACCCCCTGCTTCCAGGCTGCTGACTGCACCCTCCTCTCTGCTATATCACCCCACCTCAAGGTGGAAAACCCTTCTGCAGTGGCAAAGCTGACAGCTTTCCCTGGGATGACCTGACAGAGGAAAATGGATGTTCACTCTAGTGGTGTGGCGGGTGCATGTCTAGTTCGGTGAATAAGGAGAGTAAGGTAGGGGCAGGTTGCTAAACCAACCTTTATTGGATCTGCTTCCCGTTTGTCCTCATGTCCAGCCCCAAGAGAGTCAACAGATGGTGAGATGCAGAGCCAGAGCTTTGTGCTTGGCTGAGAACCTGCCTGGAAGTGCCGTTCTTCAGCTTCAAAAAGCTGCTGAGAACGCAGATTCCCTCCATGCCCACATTGATTCCTTTTGCTGTGCTGGAGGGGAGATGGCAGATCTAGTGCCTGTTCCAGAGACTCCCATGGAGCACCAGGGACATCTTTGCCGCTGCTGGAAATTTGCAGCACTGTGGCCTCTACTGGTGACAATCAGCTCAAGTCCTTTGAGTTTTCTGCGTTTTTTACAAAGGCACCCACCCAACTGCATAGCTTGCTGTAATTTTAGCTGTGCTGACACTAAAATACTATCCTGGAGTATCCAGAGAACCTCCTCACTCTGTGTGGTATGTTGTCTGCTTGGAGAACGTGGGAGCCGCAGGAACCCTGCCAGTCCATGTGAGCTGCAGAGCTCCACATGTCCTTCATTGCTCAGTCAACATATGGGTGTCAAGATGTACTGTACTAGAGACACTGGTAAGGGCAGCTTTGAAAGAAGCTTCAGAACAGCACAGCTTCTTGGCAGCATTTACATTGCATTGCACCATTTTCAGGGTGTCTGGTGGTGTTTTGGGGTTGGTTTGTTTAATGCAAAGCTATTCAGGTATTAATATGTACCATTCCATGTAGAGGTGAGGAGCAGTGGATGTCTGGAATGCTGTTGAGCTCACTGTGGCTATAACAGTGCTGGGTTGAGTGCTGTTCACCTTTTACATTATCATCTCTTCTGTTTCCTTTATTTCCTTTACATTTTATTATCTCTCTCTCTTGCAGTGAAAAGGATGTATTTGAATTGCAGAGCTGCAGTGGTACTTTGTGCTTGTGGGAATAAGAGCTTGGCTTCTCCTGCCTCAAAGCAGTCTCAGATCTCGGTTTCCTTTAAGTGCTGTGCCAGCTCTCAGCTCTCGAGTGCCTGTTTGCTTTGACTGGTGCTTTACGTGGGTAGTGAGTCCTGCTGCCTTCAGATTCCAGTGTTGTCCTGGGAGGATGAGGCATTATGGAATGGGCTCTTTTCATCCTGCAGATTGTGTTGTGTGTGTAAGACCTTTGGGTTATAATTAATCTTCTTAGGAACTTGTGTGGCAAGGTATACAAGGCATTTTCAAAGAATAATTCAACCATTATAATGTTCCTTAGATACAATTTCATTACTGGGGGGCAAATTGCCTGAAGAACTAAACTTAAAAAGTTGTTTGTTTGTAGGGAGCAGGAAATAACCTCTGAGTAAAAGGCATGGTAACTAACTACCTAAGCAATGTCACTTGCTTAGATGCAGCTTTGGGAAAGATTTCATTATTTGATACCGTATAATGTGTTCTTTATAAGAACGTTAGTTGGGGACGTTTTGTTTCTGCTGTGTATTGTATAGAGAAGCTGATGCCTACTCAGTGTGTGTGTGTGCAGACCTAGGTAAGCGCTTGATAGAATCTGTCACCTTGTTTGTTTATACTGTAGGAACCTGATCTTTATGTGCTGATACTGATCAATACAGAAAGTGGCATAAAATGTGAAAATGATCACTGTCATGTCACTGCATTCAAATTTGGCAACTCGAGGAATGTACTTTGACCCTTTTCTTTCCCCTGTGTATGCGTACATATACAAACAAGCAGACGTACAGCTCCCTTTGTGAAAGGAGCAGAAGGTCCAAGCCCTAGATGCTGCAGTTCACTTCAGGGACATTTCTCCTCCCAGCTTCTTCCTCAGACAAGCACTGCTAGATTTATTTGGACATTGTATAAATATTTATTTAGACACTGTCTAAACCTGCAAAAGAAATCTGAAGATTGGTGTTGTTTTCAGTGTGCCTCAAGTAGCAGATGAAAGAAGAATCTCCTAATTATTGCCTAACTCTAAGCATTGGTTTTCAAGTATGAAGTGTCAGTAAAATAATTACAATGGAGGAGAAGCAATGAAACTTTCCCAGTGTCAAAATGTGGAGGTTAACATATAACAGGGAAAATACAGAAACTTTGTTAAGATTTCTATGTTAATCAGTGCTGAGGAGCTATTTTCTTTATAATAACATCTGCAAGTATCTATCGATAGAGTGCAAGTGTTGATTGTATGTTACAATGCTTCATTTTAATTAGACTCCATAGGAGATAGTTAAACGGTTGATGGGGAAAGATATTGTAGCAGTAAATATTATGGCACATTTGGAAATGGAGAGGGTAAGAATGTGTTGGCTTCACTGTTTGCTATAAGTAACACTGCACTCTGGGACACACTTGTCACTGCTTTTGACTGTAGAAACTCAGTGATACATCGCATTTCAAGTTGGTAAATCTTCCTTAGGGGACGAGTTTGTCATTGAAACACCCTGGTGAGGCAGCTGCAGCAAGTCTTGCCTGTAGTAATCAGTTCTGGCTGGGTCAGAGTCAGACCGGTTTGTGTTATAAGAGACCTTAAAGCTCCTTCAGTTCCAACCCCTGCCACGGGCAGGGACACCTTCCACTAGAGCAGGTTGCTCCAAGCCCCTGTGTCCAACCTGGCCTTGAACACCACCAGGGATGGGGCAGCCAGAGCTTCTCTGGGCACCCTGTGCCACTGTCACACTGGCAGAGGAGAAATGGTGCTGGGGCCCATGGCTGGAGAGCAGATGGTACCGAGCTGGGTGATGGGCCCAGGATCAGAAGGTGTGAGTGGGGCTGGTGCTGCTCAGGGCTCAGCAGCTGACCTCGACTTGCTGTGACTGCAGACGTTCTTTCCCAAGGGCTCGGTGACATGGTTTGCAGCTCAGCACACAGGAGGGGACAGCGGAGTGTCCCTGTAATAAGGAAAGATAAGGGCAGGTATCCAGTAACTGTCCTGGTCCTTCAGTCCCGGGATCTGGCAGTGATGCTCTTACTGCCTTTTTGCTTTTATTTATTGATTGATTTCTTTCCGGTCTGTAGCCCGCTCAGCAAGTCTTTAGCCCTTTGCATTGTGCTTTATTGAAATCATAGTCCTTTTCCTTGCACTTTAGATGTAACTCATGAGGGTCAGCAGGCTGTGGCCTCCATTCACACTAAATACTAAACAGACTAAAGCCTAATTAGAAAACCAAGCAGCTTCCTTCCCATCCCTGCATGTGGTAGGAAAAGTAGTTTCAGGGAAATGAAGTAACGCGGCTTAGGTTCTAAAAATAAAAGAAATAAATTTGTGGCACATTTGGGTATCACTCCGACTCCTGTCCCAAGCAGTAACTATCCCATTTAAAATGCAGTGCAGCTGCTCATCTGACTTCTTAGTTTCTGGTTCTGCCATCCCAAGATGAGACAAAATGAGGTTTTGTCTAGTATAGTAGGTGGCAGTTTGAAGCATTAACTGCTGTAGAAGAAAATTTGAAAGGCAATTTGCTTTCTCAATTTTCTCTCAAGTCATTAAAATTCATCTTCAGTTCTTGAAACTTCCAAATTCCTGTTCTGCTTAGGTATCTGGACTGGAGATCTTACACTTGTTCACTATACTGAATATACCTTAAATTTATGGCAAACTGTTTGACACCATTTTGCAAATTGTCTGTGATTCTACAGATTTATCTTTAGAAGTTTAATTTTTCCCGCTGCCAAATTGATGCTAATCTCACTATGAACTGAGTTTACAGCTGCTTAAACTTGAAGCTACTTCTTTGCTTTCTACTTACTAAAGGTTTGTGCTGCTAAGGCAATTTCTTGGTACTTGTCTATCTTCAGGTTGGACATACTATGACTCCTCAGTCCTTTGGTTTAATACATTGTTCTGTGGTACTGATCCCTCTGTTATCAGTAGGTGGATGGTGTGAGGAGCCAGAGTGTGCTGTTTGCAGATCCATGCCCAAGGAGACTCAAAGTTTGTCTTAGAAGTGCAGAAGAGTATAAAAATGACTTAAGAGCTGCACCACCTTATTTGAATTTAAAATAGCTCTTTTCTAATTCATAAAAGCTGGTGGCAGGAGTTGTCAGGTTTTGGGTGTCAGCAGGGTGATGGATTTGTGTGGGAGTGCGGAGGCAATAATAATACATAGGACTCTCTGTGCCTCTTTTCTTTGGGAAGCTTGTGGAAGGGGAATAGCCTCTTGTCATACTCGTGTCACATTTTATTTGGTTAAAGACTGATGAGAGAGGAGCGATCTGCCTGTCCAGAGCAGCCTGTCTCCTCTTGCTGTCTTTTCTGTTCCTCTGATCCTCAGCTTCCACCGTTCCTTGGAGCACAGAAGAGGCCAAGCTCTAGCCAATCCAAGCAGAAGCAACTGGGGGGCTTTTCTTCTGGGTTCAGGTGCTAACTGTTCATACCACTTTTAACCATGATGTACTCTTATCTCTTCTCAACATTGGGTCTTTGCCACACTTGCTTTTACTTGTTATGTGCAACTCTACAACATTAAGTGCAAGCACTCTACGGTGTGCCAATTCACCTGTGTATTATGGGAGCTGTGTATGGGGTTTGTGCCTAGACAAAGACCCTAATAAGTGATAATTTGCAACGTCAGGTTAATCACAGCATTCTTTTCAAGATGCTGTGATAATAAACCACTAGGATGTGAAACACGGAAATAGACAGTATTTATTTATATCCTAGCATGACACTTCCCTGTCCTGGAAAAGGCTGTTGGCAACTCTTGCTGCCTGTCACAGTACAACAGTGAGGGCAGGAGGAGGTTCATCTTGTTCTCTGAAGTTACTTTGTGCTTAAAGGCAGATGCTAAAAAAGAAGGTTAAATGAAGGGTGAGATCCTCCTTTTCTCCTGTATTTTGTTCTTCAGTTGTGCCTGTAATTGTGTGCTGCTCATTAAGTAGCCAAAGGCCTTTTGAAAACTCCTTTCACTGGAGAAAGATGCCAGACAGAGCTGCTTGTGAAATAATTACAGAAAATGAGTGTTGGTGGATGTTTTGACTCGTGCTTCAGGAGTAATTCTGTCTTCTCCAGTTGAAGTAATTACATTTGTTTCTAAATAGAGGGAAAGAAATGGTAATTGTCAAAAGAACGCATAGATCTGAGTTCTGTGGTTATGCAGAGGCAGATAGATGGGAAGCAAAGAACTAATTATTATATTGGTGTAGTCATTATTGTGTATTATTCATTGAAGTGAGGTGCTGCTGTTGAACACAGTGAGTCGTGAAAGTTCTGTGGCGTTTACAGAGTCCTTTCCTGATGCTTACCTACATACTCCATACAGTGGAGTATGAACACAGGATGCTAGGTTAATAATGGATTTAGTACATACCTGCAGGAACTCAGTAGCCATTAACTACCTTTTCCTTTTTTCCCCAGATAAAGAAGTTTTTCAGGCACTGTAAACTAGATTCCTCATGTAGGGAAGGGACTACAGCTGATGTATTTCTATGCCTGTGAAGCTGCCTCAGTTCAGACAGCCGCGGGGGTAATATTGTGCCAGCAGCTGGGATGATGCATTTGCTAGTTTTGGAATGGGATGGAGCTGCTGTGTTTTATGGGGGTCAGGAAACAGTCGTGAGACAGCACTGCTGCTGCTACTCCCAGCATCGTGGGCCTGGGAGCCCTGTCAGACCACGCCCATTGCATCCTCCAGCTTTTCAAAAGGATGAGAAATGTGGTTTTTCACCCTGAGATGAAGATTCCTGTGGTTTTGATGCAGTATCAAACAAGAGCTCACTGCTTTCAGTGAGGACAAGGGTTAAGTGTATGTTAAGGATGAGAATTCAGAAGCAGGGTGAGGAAAGCCGAGGTTACCGCTGTTTGCTGAGGTTACTGGTGATGGATGCAGTTTGTTTTTCTATTGTGGATGTGAGCCTTGCAAAATGCACCTGTACCCCTGGTCTGCAAGTCATAGAATCCCAGACTGGTTTCAGCTGGAAGGGACCTTAAAGCTCCTCCAGTCCCAACCGCTGCCATGGGCAGGGACACCTTCCACTGGAGCAGGTTGCTCCAAGCGCCTGTGTCCAACCTGGCCTTGAACACTGCCAGGGATGGGGCAGCCACAGCTTCTCTGGGCACCCTGTGCCAGCACCTCAGCACCCTCACAGGGAAGAATTTCTGCCTGATATTCTTTTGAGTTCTATTGCAAGGCAATTCTCTCAGATTTTAAGAGAGAGCTGTCAACAGTGAAGCCAGAATCCTCCCTGATTTTTGGAGAGCAGAAGGTCAGAGTCCCATGAGCATTGTTTCAGTGTAAAATTTTGATGAGTTAACCAAAGCACTCTGCAGACCTGCATATAAATTGCCCCTTAGTGAGTCAGGAAATAATACTCCATTTTCTTCCTTTATTTTTGCTTGCTTGTGCTGGAAAGCTTTGGAAGACACATAATGCTGTCAAGGCTGTCAAAACTTCACGTAGTCAATGTCAGCTCTAAAAATATATATATGTAAAAAATACAGCTCTGGTGTGAATGGGAACAGGGAGAACCTGGCAAGCTCTCTTGACATCAAGGAATGAGGAGGGTGTTGAGAGATTCCCCCTTTCCAAGATCATGAGCAGCATATGTTCAACTTGGGTTTTCTTGTTTCTTGGGGAATTAAAATAAAGTCCCTCTTTTCCCCAAAAAAGTTTCCATGCTTGTGAAAGAAAACAGCATCTACTGATTTTTTTTATGCTAGCATAGTTTAATGGGGAGGAATGTCCACCTCTCACTGGCTTCAGGTCCTAGTGATGACATTGAGCTGTGGACTGGCAGGTGTGGAGTTATTTGTGGGCTCTCCAGGAAGCCTGTGGGTTACTGGAGCTTCTTGGAAATGCAGGAAATGAATCACCCTAGCATCTGCTGGAAGGGCAGCATGGCAGCATGCAGGGAATCCAAAATGGTTTGGGAGTGCAGCAAGAGTAATTTTAGGTTGCAGGTGCTGGGTGAGCCAAAAGTTGATTCTCAGTTGGATCCGTTATGCTGGAGAGGGACTCTTCATGATGGACTGTAATGATACCACAAGGGGTGATGGGTTCAGACTGAAACAGGGGAGATTTAGGTTGGATATAAAGAAGTTCTTCCCTGTGAGGGTGCTGAGGTGCTGGCACAGGGTGCCCAGAGAAGCTGTGGCTGCCCCATCCCTGGCAGTGTTCAAGGCCAGGTTGGACACAGGGGCTTGGAGCAACCTGCTCTAGTGGAAGGTGTCCCTGCCCATGGCAGGGGGTTGGAACTGGATGAGCTTTAAGGTCCCTTCTAACACAAACCAGTCTGGGATTCTATGAAGTTTGGGGCACTGAAGGTTAGTGGCAGCTTTGGCTGCAGTGACCATAAGGTAAGTAAGGTCCTAAGGGAGGTGAGACAGGTGAATGGTTGAATAATAGTTGTAATAAAGAGGGCAGATCCAAATCATCTTGGAACTGTGTAGTGAGAGGACCAGAAGAAATGGATCCATTTGAATTTCGAAGTTTCATGTAACCTTGAAGTTACCTGTGCTTTGGTAGGGAGTTGGACCTGATTGCTTGCAAATGTCTCCTCCTACCTGAATTATTCTGTGATCGTTGTCATGGCCTTTAGACGGGTATATGACAGGTTGTTTTCTCCTCTGTTAACGGGACTCTTTAATTTACTGCTGCTCTTGCTCAGAACGCTCACTCCTCTGACCAGGACTCCGAACTCCCTCATCCTTGACTTTTAATGTTGCTGTCCCAGCTATCAGTGTGTTTTGGAGGGGGGATGATGAGCGAGGAGGCTTCAAACTAAACAAGAACCTGAGGGGTTTTAATCAGGTTGGGGTGAACTGGGAAAGAAAACAGGCTTTTGTGGTCATCCTGATAGGGGATTGTGGTTCCTACTCCAGCCAGGCCAAAGGCAGTTGTTCTCCCAAGGTGTTTGGAGGGGCCACACTGCATCAACTGCTGCAGAGCTGCAGTTCATGAACTGTGTGTGCATAACTGTGAGGGAATGGCATTTTGTGTGAACTCTATTATGCAGCCTTTACAAATTGCCCGAGCTACCAGATGGATCACAGACTAGGGAAGAGCAGCTCTATGAGGAGTGCAGTCATTTTACTCAATGGGGAGTTGCAGACACTGGACTTTGAAAGACTCCATTTAAGGGAAAAAAGGCATCTTCAAAGCTGGCATTTTTCAAGTAAATAACTCTTCAGCTTTGATACACCTGCTTCATGCTGCCTTGTCAGTCTAGGGGAAAGATGTACCTTAAATCAAAGTGGACAACTGAGAATGAAAGCTAATAAAAGATTACAATAAGAAAGAAATCCCTGTCATAAAAAAAAAGAAAGAGACATGGGTTTATATCCCTTGCAGCAAGCATTCACAGGAGTGAATAGCTAATGCAGAGTCTGGGCTGAGATACTTGTGAACTTTTATCATGTACTTAAAGCTCTGCAGAGTGATGTGAAAAATAATCACGGGGGGAACAATATCCCAAACCACAGTTTTCCATCACCTTGCAGAATTTCATGTTACCATTACGAAAGAAAAATCTCTAATGGGCTAATGTTAGTTTTGCTGAGCAGGCAGGGCCACGGTGCATTAGCACGTGGAGCAGGATTCATTAGCCTCTTACTTTCTCATGAATTCAACATGATTGCTATTTAGCAGAGCAGCAGGCTATGACCCTCAGCAGTCCTGTGGAGGCCAGCACTACAGAGCAGAAGACAACAGAACCTTATTAGAATTGAGAGCATTTATCACTTGTAAGGAAGTTTGCTTGTGCTCCTGGACTTGAGTGAGCGTTTCAAACTAGGAATCACTGTGGAAAATAGGGTAAGCCAGTTCGGAGTTCAGTTCTCTCTCTCTCCAAGAACTCCAAGCAGCTGCTGGTTTGGGTAGGTTGGTGTTCCTAGATTCAGCACATTTCCACATCCAGTACAGCAGAAGGGTGCACATCCATTGATGTAACCTTAAGGTAGAATAAATACGATGTCTGCAAAATGTGTTATTTCATATTAAATATTACTGTTTGATAGATTTGCACAGGACCCCAGTGTTGGTAGTGAGATAGCACTGATGAGGGAAAGCCCTAAACATTTGGCCTTGTCCCATCTGATCTTCTCATTTCATTTACTGTCAGTACAAATCTCTATGTTGGATGCAGAACCTCCTCTAGTGGAAGGTGTCCCTGCCCATGGCAGGGGGTTGGAACTGGGTGAGCTCTCAGGTCCCTTCCAACCCAGACCAGTCTGGAATTCTATAATTTACATGAACATAAATTTGGTGTGACTCAAGTTCTGTCCAAGCCAATGGAGTTCTCTTTGAGTCAGCTTTACATGATCAGATCCCATTGAGGTTTGAGTTGCAAATCTTCAAGGACAGCACTTAAATCTTGGGCACATCACATAAATAATTTCAAGACATAGAATCTGTTCTAGGTGATGCTCGTTATCATGCTGCAAAACAGTAGGCTGAAACTACCCAGTATGAGATGTCTTGGGAAACAAACTCTGTCCATGCCATGTAACATGGCTTGTTACAGCAGACAGGGGAAAAAAGCCCACTGGACACTAACAGGCTCTGCTTAGAGGCACAGCTGGCTGAGGTGTGGAGGTGGCAGCAACAGAAGTTAAAGCTGCTTTCATCAGAGCTATTTGCAGGCGCCTGTGATATCCTCTGAGCACATGGCTTCACCTGGACTGTATTCTGCTGTGAACTCCCATTGGGAATCGCATGGGATAACTTGGCCCTGAAATTGCTGGAAGTGCTTCCTAACACTTGAACCTGGATTTGCCATACCTAAAGGCTTATTTTGAGAGGGATAAAGTCAGTGACAATTTAGATGTATGTCAGGACTCAATATCTTTAAAATCTGTTGTTCTTAGCCTGTAATGATCTAAACCAAAGCATGTGAAGTGCTGCAGCACACTGTGTACAGTGATGGAGGAGGAGACGTGCAGGTTGTGAAGTGTTTGTCAGTGTTTGACTTGAATTCTATTAAAAACGGGTAGTAGAGGAAAACAAAGAGAGTTTGGAGCAGCTGTAACAGTCTTTTTTTAATAGAGAACTGACATGTTTAAATGTCAAGGCCATAACAGCAATTCAGAATGCTTAATTATTGTTCTGTGTCCAGATTTGCTCTCCATGACACAAAGCCAAATAGAAATTTAATTGCCTACCCCTGAAATATGACCACTAAGAGACTAAGACAAGCAAGCATTTTAGTTCAGGAACACCATATAATGACCAATAATTTTGGTTAAAATGAAGTGGAAACATCACTTGAGTCTCTATTTCGGTATGCATAAGGTAACATCTTGGTGCATCTCACGTAACTGTGATTTGTGTCAGCCAGCATGGTTGGAGGCATACCTCCAAATGCAGCATGTTGTGCTGGGGATGAGGTTTTGGGGTTAGCTACATTTATGACATGTACAAATGCTCCACTGCCCTGGGCTTTCTCGTGTGTGCTTTGAGGAAGAGTTTGTCAGCAGACAAAGCAGCACATTCCAGGAGGCAGAGCAGCACTTGTCCTCCCTGGTATCCTCAGTTCAACCCCGGCAGTACTGTGGGGCAGGAGCAAATCACTCCATCTGCTGCGTTGGGTATCAGAGGGAGAAGAGCTCCTGTGCCACCTCCTCAGTGCTCCATGCATCCAGCATGAGGGGCAGTTCCGGGCCTGAACACACTCTCCTTGGAAGCTTATAGTGCAGTTTTGCTGTTATTGCATTGGCTTTATTATAACCTTAATGATTTTCAGCACATCATGGTGGTAGCCAGAGCTCTTGTGTGTGTTATCTGTCAGACCGTAATCAATGAGGTTTGTTGTTTGCAATCAGAACTTGTGTTGGATAAATTTTTTCTGCCTATTGGCTCAGTATGGTCTTGGCCAAAGTAAAGCTTTGTGTGTGTGCAAACTGCTGTGCAAAAATGCATGTTAGTGGCTGCAGAAATTGCCATGGCCTCATACTACATCTACATTTGCAAAAGAAGTCCCAAGTGTTCGCCAGTTCGTGTTGATGGGCTGTTTTCCTTTGTGTAAAAAAGAGATGGGCTGTTTTTCTTTGTGCATTGGCTTTTCCATCTTGAAACGTGTCCTGCAGTGTCTTTATGTCCTTATCCATATGTATGAGCTTCTGACAGATCTTAGAATTGCTTTGTGATCTTATGTTTATCAACTGCTTGGGGATTCTGGAATGGCAATTGCAAGATATTTGGGAATTAAAAATTGCAGACTGAGCTCTTCACTGGTACGTACTTTTTGTTACTGTTTGCAGCTTAGAGTATAAAGGCCTTAGTGCACCTTCCTCTGGGTCACATGCAGATGGAGCCTGGAGCTTCACCTGCATCCTTAAACTAATAGGAACAGAATTCAAGCCCTGACCAGGAGAATTTCTGATTATTCAGAGTTTGTAGCAGTGGCAGTTAATAGCTTTTACTGGTCAGTGCCTTCTGTTGTTTAAAATGCTTGTGAACACCCAGCGTGTAGACTCTGTGGTGTCTCGGGTGGTGACTGATAATTCTTGAAGGAGCTGGATGTGCACTGTCTGAGCCATTGCTTGTAACAGCACTGCATTTTATTCTTATTTCTTTCTGGGGGTCTCTTCGTCATCATCATAAAATCATAGAATGGTTTGAGTTGGTTCCATCCCCCTGTCACAGACAGGGACACCTTCCACTAGAGCAGGTTGCTCCAAGCCCTGTGTCCAACCTGGCCTTGAACACTGCCAGGGATGGGGCAGCCACAGCTTCTCTGGGCACCCTGTGCCAGCGCCTCAGCACCCTCACAGGGAAGAGCTTCTGCCTCAGAGCTCATCTCAGTCTCCCCTCTGGCAGGTTAAAGCCATTCCCCTTGGCCTGTCCCTATAGGCCCTTGTCCAAAGCCCCTCTCCAGGTTTCCTGGAGCCCCTTTAGGCACTGGAGCTGCTCTAAGGTGTCCCCTTCAGGAGCCTTCTCTTCTCCAGCTGCCCCAGCCCAGCTCTCTCAGCCTGGCTCCAGAGCAGAGCTGCTCCAGCCCTCGCAGCAGCTCCGGGGCCTCCTCTGGCCTCGCTCCAGCAGCTCCTCTCCAGCAGCTCCACGTCCCTCTTGTGCTGTTGCCCCAGAACTGGATCAGGGCTGCAGGGGGGGTCTCCCCAGAGCACAGCAGAGGAGGAGAATCCTCTCCCTCGACCTGCTGCTCATCGTCCTCTTGGCTTAATATAAATGGTAGAACCTAGTTTTCTCATGTTGGTAAATGGCTGCTGGCAATGTTTGTCAGTCGTTTGCTGAGAAGACACAAAAGGAAAAGGAGGGAAGTTCTTAATACTCAAATATCTTTTGCTGTCTGGATGGTGTTAACAGGACATGGATGTGAGCTGTAGTTACATGTTTCTGGGTGTGAAACCTGGTCAAGTTCAGCTGAAGATGTATATGTATAGCTACATCCACCATCTGTTGGAGGTGACAGTCGGGTTTCTCAGAACAAGAATGTCCTTTTGTGGCTCTCGATGTAAATACTGGCATTGAGCTTGTGAGCTTAGTTTTACTAGGAAATGTGGTTGAAGGTGAGATCTCACAGGTGTCATGAACGTGACTGGGGATGGGTGAAACAGTTCATTATTCTGCCTCTCTCATGAGGAAGAAGAGCTCATGAAGGCTGAGATAGCAGTTAGTTTGTACAGGTTTTTTAAGCAGAGATGGAAGAGCCTTGGAAGGGTTGTGCTGCTTCTGACAATGCTGTCTTGTTTTGTGTAGAACTCTTTTGTGTTGTGTCCAGACCAGGTTTAGATCACTGAAATGATGGGGTTGTCTCAGGGTGCTTATACAGCTCTGGGTCTTCGTTGCTTACATTATGCATAGCCTCAGATCAGCTCTGCTGATTAGCTCATGAAACCTCAGCACCAAACTTTCATCTTTGCTGTGTTAGAGATTTAGATGGTACAGCAAGCCTGTGATTTTCTGTTGAGGAGTCAGAAATGAAGAGCACAAGTTTAAAGAGGCCAGGTGGTTTCTTAACAGTCTAACATCCTCTTTATGATATTTTATTTTGCAACATGCTCCACTTATATCTTTTTTTCTTCTCTAAATACCATCGAGCCTTCCAGCCAAAGACACAGTCATGTGCTTGGTTAGCTCTGACTTAGCTGCTGCGGGTATATGCAGAAGAAGCAGAACTGAACCTCCAAATAGCAGCTTTCTTCCCATCAGGTTGGCACAGGAGATCCAGAGGAGCAGCTGCCTGCATCCTGG